>NC_088410.1:5840432-5960242 GCF_034236695.1 Oncorhynchus nerka
CCTCTCTCCTGTAGTGCTGTGCTAGGCAAGCTGCTCCCCCTCTTTCTCCTGTGGTGCTGTGCTGGAGCAGGCTGCTCTCCTCTTTCTCCCTGTAGTGCTGCCTGGAGCAACATCTCCCTCTCTCCCTCTCTCTCCCTGTAGTGCTGTGCTAGTATGGCTGCTCCCCTTTCTCTCTGTGGTGCAGTGCTGAACAAGCCTGCTCCCCTTTCTCTCTGTAGTGCAGTACTGAAGACAGCTGCTCTCCCCCTCTCTCTCCCTGTAGTGCTGTGCCTGAGCAAGCTGCTCTCCCCCTCTCTCCCTGTAGTGCTGTACTGAAACAGCCCCCTGCTCTCCCTCTTTCTCCTCCTGTAGTGCAGTACTGAAACAGCTGCTCTCCCTCTCTCCCTGTAGTGCTGTACTGAAACAGCTGCTCTCCCTCCCTCTCTCCCTGTAGTGCTGTACTGAAACAGCTGCTCTCCCCCCTCTCTCCCTGTGGTGCTGTACTGAACAGCTGCTCTCCTCTCTCCCTGCAGTCAAAGTACTGGAACCCTCTCCCTCTCTCCCTGTAGTGCAGTACTGAAACAGCTGCTCTCCCCTCTCTCCTAGTGCTGTGTACTGAAACAGCTGCTCCCCCTCTCCCTGTAGTGCTGTACTGAACAGCTGCTCCCCCTTTCTCTCTGTAGTGCTGTACTGAAACAGCTGCTCTCCCTCTCTCTCCCTGTAGTGCTGTGCTGAAACAGCTGCTCTCCTCTTTCTCCTGCAGTGAAACAGTGCTCCCCCTCTTTCTCCTGTAGCAAGCTGTACTGAAACTCTCTCTCCCTGTAGCAGTGCTGTGCTCACTGAAACAGCTGCTCCCCCCTCTTTCTCCCTGTGGTGCTGTGCTGGAAATAGCTGAGTGTTGTGCTGAAACAGCTGCTCTCTCTCTCCCTGTAGTGCTGTGCTGAAACAGCTGCTCTCCCTCTCTCCTGTAGTTGCTGTGCTGAAACTGCTCTCCCCCTCTTTCTCCTGTAGTGCTGTACTGAAACAACTGCTCTCCCCCTTTCTCCCTGTAGTGCTGTGCTGGAACAGCTGCTCTCCCTCTCTCTCCCTGTAGTGCAGTGCTGAAACAGCTGCTCTCCCCCTCTCTCCCTGTAGTGCTGTGCTCCTGCTAGCTCTCCCTGTAGTGCTGTACTGAAACAGCTGCTCCCCTTTCTCTCTGTAGTGCTGTGCTGAAACAGCTGCTCTCCCTCTTTCTCCCTGTAGTGCTGGCTGGAACAGCTGCTCTCCCTCTTTCTCCCTGCAGTGCAGTACTGAAACAGCTGCTCTCCCTCTCTCCTGTAGTGCTGTGCTGAAACAGCTGCTCTCCCCTCTCTTCTCCCTGTAGTGCTGTACTGAAACAGCTGCTCTCCCTCTCTCTCCCTGTAGTGCTGTGCTGAAACAGCTGCTCTCCTCTCCCTGTAGTGCAGTACTGAAACAGCTGCTCTCCCTCTCTCCCTGTAGTGCTGTGCTGGAAAGCTGCTCCCCTCGCTCTCCCTGTAGTGCTGTGCTGAACAGCTGCTCCTTTCTCTCTGTAGTGCTGTACTGAAACAGCTGCTCTCCTCTCTCCCTGTAGTGCTGTACTGAAACAGCTGCTCTCCCCCTCTTTCTCCCTGTAGTGCTGTACTGAAACAGCTGCTCTCCCTCTTTCTCCTGCAGTGCTGTACTGAAACAGCTGCTCTCCCTCTTTCTCCTGTAGTGCAGTACTGGAACAGCTGCTCTCCCTCTCTCTCCCTGTGGTGCTGTACTGAAACAGCTGCTCCCCTCTCTCTCTCCCTGTAGTGCTGTACTGAAACAGCTGCTCTCCCCCTTCTCCCTGTAGTGCTGTACTGAAACAGCTGCTCTCCCCCTCTCTCTCCCTGTAGTGCTGTACTGAAACAGCTGCTCTCCCCTCTCTCCCTGCAGTGCAGTACTGAAACAGCTGCTCCCCCCTCAGCTCTCCCTGTGGTGCTGTGCTGAGCAAGCTGCTCCCCTTTCTCTCCTGTAGTGCAGTACTGAACAGCTGCTCCCCTCTCTCTCCCTGTGAGTGCAGTACTGAAACAGCTGCTCTCCCCTTCTCCCTGTAGTGCTGTACTGAAACAGCTGCTCCCCCCTCTCCTGTAGTGCTGTTGCTGAAACAGCTGCTCCCCCTCTCTCTCCCTGTAGTGCTGTACTGAAACAGCTGCTCCCCCTCTCTCTCCCTGTAGTGCTGTACTGAAGCAATGCTCTCCCTCTTTCTCCCTGTAGTGCTGTGCTCAGCCCCTCTCTCTCCCTGTAGTGCTGTACTGAAACAGCTGCTCCCCTCTCTCTCCCTGTAGTGCTGTACTGAAACAGCTGCTCTCCCCCTCTCTCTCCTGTAGTGCTGTACTGAAACAGCTGCTCTCCCCCTCTCTCTCTCCTGTAGTGTTGTACTGAAACAAGCTGCTCTCCCCCTCTCTCCCTGTGGTGCTGTGCTGAACAGCTGCTCCCCTCTCTCTCCCTGTAGTGCTGTACTGAAACAGCTGCTCTCCCCCTCTCTCTCTGTGGTGCTGTACTGAAACAGCTGCTCCCCCTCTCTCCCCCCTCTTCTCTCCCTGTAGTGCTGTACTGAAACAGCTGCTCTCCCCCTCTTTCTCCCTGTAGTGCTGTGCTGAAACAGCTGCTCTCCCTCTCTCTCCCTGTAGTGCTGTACTGAAACAGCTGCTCCCCCTCTTTCTCCCTGTAGTGCTGTACTGAAACAGCTGCTCTCTCCTCTCCCTGTAGTGCAGTGCTGAAACAGCTGCTCTCCTCTCTCTCCCTGTAGTGCTGTGCTGAAACAGCTCCCCCTCTCTCTCCTGTAGTGCTGTACTGAAACGGCTGCTCCCCCTTTCTCTCTGTAGTGCTGTACTGCTAGAACAGCTGCTCTCCCTCTCTCTCCTGTAGTGCTGTACTGAAACAGCTGCTCTCCCCTCTCTCCCTGCAGTGCAGTGCTGAAACAGCTGCTCCCCCTCTCTCCTGTAGTGCTGTGCTAAGCAGCTGCTCTCCCCCTCTTCTCTCCCTGTAGTGCTGTACTGAAACAGCTGCTCTCCCCCCTCTCTCTCCTGTGGTGCTGTGCTGAACAGCTGCTCTCCCCCTCTCTCTCCTGTGGTGCTGTACTGAAACAGCTGCTCTCCCCTCTCTCTCCCTGTAGTGCTGTACTGAACAGCTGCTCCCTCTCTCCCTGTAGTGCTGTGCTGAAACAGTTGCTGCTCCCCCTCTCTCTGTAGTGCTGTACTGAACAGTGCTGTGCAGTGCAGTGCTGAAACAGCTGCTCCCCCCTTTCTCCTGTAGTGCTGTGCTGGAAACTGCTCTCCCTCTCTCTCCTGTAGTGCTGTGCTGAAACAGCTGCTCCTCTTTCTCCCTGTAGTGCTGTGCTGAGCAGCTGCTCTCCCTCTTTCTCCTGCAGTGCAGTGCTGAAACAGCTGCTCTCCCTCTCTCTCCTGTAGTGCTGTACTGAAACAGCTGCTCTCCCCTCTCTCTCTCCTGTAGTGCTGTGCTGAAACAGCTGCTCTCCCCCTCTCTCTCCTGTAGTGCTGTGCTGGAACAGCTGCTCTCCCTCTCTCTCCCTGTAGTGCTGTACTGAAACAGCTGCTCTCCCCCTCTCTCCCTGTAGTGCTGTACTGAAACAGCTCCCCTCTCTCTCCCTGTAGTGCTGTACTGAAACAGCTGCTCCCCCTCTCCTGTAGTGCTGTACTGGAGCAGCTGCTCTCCCTCTCTCCCTGTAGTGCTGTACTGAAACAGCTGCTCCCCTCTCTCTCCCTGTAGTGCTGTGCTGAAACAGCTGCTCTCCCCTCCTCTCTCCCTGCAGTGCTGTACTGAAACAGCTGCTCCCCCTCTCTCTCTGTTAGTGCTGTACTGAAACAGCTGCTCCCCCTCTCTCTCTCTCCTGTAGTGCTGTGCTGAAACAGCTGCTCTCCTCCTCTCCCTGTGGTGCTGTGCTGAGCAGCTGCTCTCCTCTTTCTCCCTGTAGTGCTGTACTGAAACAGCTGCTCTCCCCCTCTCTCTCCCTGTGGTGCTGTGCTGAACAGCTGCTCTCCTCTCTCTCCCTGTAGTGCTGTACTGAAACAGCTGCTCCCCCTCTCTCTCCCTGTAGTGCTGTGCTGAGCACAGCTGCTCCCCCTCTCTCCCTGTGGTGCTGTGCTGGAAAGCTGCTCTCCCTCTCTCTCTGTCTGCCTGAAACAGTGCTGTGCTGAAACAGCTGCTGCTCCCCTCTCTCCTGTAGTGCTGTGCTAGAACAGCTGCTCTCCCCTCTCTCCTGTAGTGCTGTGCTGTACTGAAACAGCTGCTCTCCCTCTCTCCCTGTGGTGCTGTGCTGAACAGCTGCTCTCCCTCTCTCTCCTGTAGTGCTGTGCTGAAACAGCTGCTCCCTCTCTCTCCTGTAGTGCTGTACTGAAACAGCTGCTCCCCTCTCTCTCTCCTGTAGTGCTGTGCTGAAACAGCTGCTCTCCCTCTCTCCTGTAGTGCTGTGCTAGGCAGCTGCTCTCCCTCTCTCTCTCCTGTAGTGCTGTGCTGAGCAAGCTGCTCTCCCCTCTCTCTCCTGTAGTGCTGTGCTGGAAACAGCTGCTCTCCCCTCTCCTGTAGTGCTGTGCTGCTCTCCCCTCTCTCTCCTGTGGTGCTGTGCTGAAACAGCTGCTCTCCCCTCTCTCTCCTGTAGTGCTGTGCTGAAGCAGCTGCTCTCCCCTCTCTCCTGTAGTGCTGTGCTGGAGCAGCTGCTCTCCCCCTCTCTCTCCTGTAGTGCTGTGCTGAAACAGCTGCTCTCCCCTCTTTCTCCTGTGGTGCTGTACTGAAACAGCTGCTCTCCCTCTCTTCTCCTGTGGTGCTGTGCTGAAACAGCTGCTCTCCCCCTCTCTCCCTGTAGTGCAGCTGCTGCTGTAGTGCTGTACTGCAGCTGCTCCCCCTCTTCTCTCCTGTGGTGCTGTGCTGAAACAGCTGCTCCCCCTCTCTCTCCCTGTAGTGCTGTGCTGGAACAGCTGCTCTCCCCCTCTCCCTCTGAAACAGCTGCTCTCCCTCTCTCCTGTAGTGCTGTGCTGGAACAGCTGCTCTCCCCTCTCTCCCTGTAGTGCTGTGCTGAAACAGCTGCTCTCCCCTCTCTCTCCTGTAGTGCTGTACTGAAACAGCTCCCCTCTCTCTCCTGTAGTGCTGTACTGAAACAGCTGCTCTCCCCTCTCTCCTGTAGTGCTGTGCTGAAACAGCTGCTCTCCCTTTCTCCTGTAGTGCTGTACTGAAACAGCTGCTCTCCCCCTCTCTCCTGTAGTGCTGTGCTGAAGCAGCTGCTCTCCCCTCTCCTGTAGTGCTGTGCTGAAACAGCTGCTCTCCCCTCTCTCCTGTAGTGCTGTACTGAAACAGCTGCTCCCTCTTCTCCTGTAGTGCTGTGCTGAAGCAGCTGCTCCCCTCTCTCTCCCTGTGGTGCTGTGCTGAAACAGCTGCTCCCCCTCTCTCCTGTAGTGCTGTGCTAAGCAGCTGCTCTCCCCTCTCTCTCCTGTAGTGCTGTGCCAGCTGCTCTCCCCCTCTTTCTCCTGTAGTGCTGTGCTGAACAGCTGCTCTCCCTCTCTCTCCTGTAGTGCTGTGCTGAAACAGCTGCTCTCCCCCTCTCTCTCCCTGTAGTGCTGTGCTGAAACAGCTGCTCTCCCCCTCTCTCTCCTGTGGTGCTGTGCTGAAACAGCTGCTCTCCCCTCTCTCTCCTGTAGTGCTGTGCTGGAAACAGCTGCTCTCCCCCCTCTCTCCCTGTGGTGCTGTGCTGGAACAGCTGCTCTCCCCCTCTCTCTCCCTGTAGTGCTGTGCTGAAACAGCTGCTCTCCCTCTCTCCCTGTGGTGCTGTGCTGAAACCTCTCCCCTCTTCTCCCTGTGGTGCTGTGCTGAAACAGCTGCTCTCCCTCTTTCTCCTGTGGTGCTGTGCTGAAGCAGCTGCTCTCCCCTCTCTCCCTGTAGTGCTGTGCTGGAGCAGCTGCTCTCCCTCTCTCTCCCTGTGGTGCTGTACTGAAACAGCTGCTCCCCTCTCTCTCCTGTGGTGCTGTGCTGAAGCAGCTGCTCTCCCTCTCTCTCCTGTAGTGCTGTGCTGAAACAGCTGCTCTCCCCCTCTCTCTCCCTGTAGTGCTGTGCTGAGCAGCTGCTCTCCCTCTCTCTCCCTGTAGTGCTGTGCTGGAGCAGCTGCTCTCCCTCTCTCCCTGTAGTGCTGTGCTGGAGCAGCTGCTCCCCTCTCTCTCCCTGTAGTGCTGTGCTGAGAACAGCTGCTCCCTCTTTCTCCTGTGGTGCTGTGCTGGCAGCTGCTCCCCTCTCTCTCCTGTGGTGCTGTGCTGAGGCAGCTGCTCTCCCCTCTTTCTCCTGTAGTGCTGTGCTGAAACAGCTGCTCTCCCTCTTTCTCCCTGTAGTGCTGTGCTGGAACAGCTGCTCTCCCTCTCTCTCCCTGTAGTGCTGTGCTGAGAGCAGCTGCTCTCCTCTCTCTCTCCTGTAGTGCTGTGCTGAGCAGCTGCTCCCTCTCTCTCCTGTAGTGCTGTGCTGAACAGCTGCTCTCCCCCCTCTCTCCCTGTAGTGCTGTGCTGAAACAGCTGCTCTCCCTCTCTCTCCTGTGGTGCTGTGCTGAAGCAGCTGCTCCCCTCTCTCCCTGTGGTGCTGTGCTGGACAGCTGCTCCCCCTTCTCTCCTGTAGTGCTGTGCTGGAACAGCTGCTCTCCCCCTCTCTCTCCCTGTAGTGCTGTGCTGAAACAGCTGCTCCCCCTCTCTCTCCTGTAGTGCTGTGCTGAACAGCTGCTCTCCCTCTTTCTCCTGTGGTGCTGTGCTGGAACAGCTGCTCCCCCTCTCTCCCTGTAGTGCTGTGCTAGAACAGCTGCTCTCCCTCTCTCTCCTGTAGTGCTGTACTGAAACAGCTGCTCTCCCTCTCTCCTGTGGTGCTGTACTGAAACAGCTGCTCCCCTCTCTCCCTGTAGTGCTGTGCTGAAACAGCTGCTCCCCTCTTTCTCCCTGTGGTGCTGAACAGCTGCTCTCCTCTCTCTCCTGTAGTGCTGTACTGAAACAGCTGCTCTCCCCCCTCTCTCTCCCTGTAGTGCTGTGCTGAAACAGCTGCTCCCCTCTCTCTCCTGTAGTGCTGTGCTGAAACAGCTGCTCTCCCCTCTCTCCTGTGGTGCTGTGCTGGAGCAAGCTGCTCCCCTCTCTCCTGTGGTGCTGTGCTGAGAGCAGCTGCTCTCCCCTCTCTCCTGTAGTGCTGTGCTGAGCAGCTGCTCTCCCCTCTCTCTCCTGTGGTGCTGTGCTGGAGCAGCTGCTCCCCTCTCTCCTGTGGTGCTGTGCTGGAGCAGCTGCTCCCCCTCTCTCCCTGTGGTGCTGTGCTGAAACAGCTGCTCTCCTCTCTCTCCTGTGGTGCTGTGCTGGAAACAGCTGCTCCCTCTCTCTCCTGTGGTGCTGTGCTGAGCAAGCTGCTCTCCCTCTCTCCCTGTAGTGCTGTGCTGAAACAGCTGCTCTCCCCCCTCTCTCTCTCCCTGTGGTGCTGTGCTGAAACAGCTGCTCCCCCCTTCTCTCCCTGTAGTGCTGTGCTGGAACAGCTGCTCTCTCCCCCTCTCTCTCCTGTGGTGCTGTGCTGAAACAGCTGCTCTCCCCTCTCTCTCCCTGTAGTGCTGTGCTGAGAAAACTGCTCTCCCTCTCTCTCCTGTGGTGCTGTGCTGGAACAGCTGCTCCCCCTCTCTCTCCTGTGGTGCTGTGCTGAAGCAGCTGCTCTCCCCCTCTCTCCCTGTAGTGCTGTACTGAAACAGCTGCTCCCCTCTCTCTCCTGTGGTGCTGTGCTGGAACAGCTGCTCTCCCCCTCTCTCTCCTGTAGTGCTGTGCTGAAACAGCTGCTCTCCCCTCTCTCTCCTGTGGTGCTGTGCTGAAACAGCTGCTCTCCCTCTTTCTCCTGTGGTGCTGTGCTAGAGCAAGCTGCTCCCCCCTCTCTCCTGTGGTGCTGTGCTGAACAGCTGCTCCCCCTCTCTCCCTGTAGGTGCTGTGCCAGCTGCTCCCCCTCTCTCCTGTAGTGCTGTGCTGAAACAGCTGCTCTCCCCTCTCTCCTGTGGTGCTGTGCTGGAAACAGCTGCTCCCCTCTCTCCTGTAGTGCTGTGCTGAACAGCTGCTCCCCCTCTCTCTCCTGTAGTGCTGTGCTGGAGCAGCTGCTCCCCTCTCTCCTGTGGTGCTGTGCTGAAACAGCTGCTCTCCCCCTCTCTCTCCTGTAGTGCTGTACTGAACAGCTGCTCTCTCTCTCCCTGTAGTGCTGTGCTAGAGCAGCTGCTCTCCCTCTTTCTCCCTGTAGTGCTGTGCTGAAACAGCTGCTCTCCTCTCTCTCCCTGTGGTGCTGTGCTGAACAGCTCTCTCCCTCTCTCCCTGTAGTGCTGTGCTGGAGCAGCTGCTCTCCCCCCTCTCTCTCCTGTAGTGCTGTGCTGGAACAGCTGCTCTCCCCCCTCTCTCTCCTGTAGTGCTGTGCTGAAACAGCTGCTCCCCCCTCTCTCCCTGTAGTGCTGTACTGAAACAGCTGCTCCCCTCTCTCTCCCTGTGGTGCTGTGCTGAGAACAGCTGCTCCCCCTCTCTCTCTGTAGTGCTGTGCTGAAACAGCTCTCTCTCTCTCTCTCCTGTAGTGCTGTGCTGAGCAGCTGCTCTCCCTCTTTCTCCTGTAGTGCTGTGCTGGAAACAGCTGCTCCCTCTCTCTCCTGTAGTGCTGTACTGAAACAGCTGCTCTCCCTCTCTCTCCCTGTAGTGCTGTGCTGAAAGCAGCTGCTCTCCCCCCTCTCTCTCCTGTGGTGCTGTGCTGGAGCAAGCTGCTCTCCCCCTCTCTCTCCTGTAGTGCTGTGCTGGAACAGCTGCTCTCCCCTCTCTCTCCCTGTAGTGCTGTGCTGAAGCAGCTGCTCTCCCCCTCTCTCCCTGTGGTGCTGTGCTGAGAGCAGCTGCTCCCCCTCTCTCCTGTAGTGCTGTGCTGGAACAGCTGCTCCCCCTTCTCTCCTGTGGTGCTGTGCTGGAGCAAGCTGCTCCCCCTCTCTCTCCTGTAGTGCTGTGCTGGAGCAAGCTGCTCCCCTCTCTCTCCTGTGGTGCTGTGCTGAAACAGCTGCTCTCCCCCTCTCTCTCTCCTGTGGTGCTGTGCTGGAACAGCTGCTCTCCCCCTCTCTCTCTCTCCCTGTAGTGCTGTGCTGGAACAGCTGCTCTCCCCCTCTCTCTCCCTGTAGTGCTGTACTGAAACAGCTGCTCTCCCTCTCTCTCCTGTAGTGCTGTGCTGAACAGCTGCTCCCCTCTCTCTCCTGTAGTGCTGTACTGGAACAGCTCTCCCCTCTCTCCTGTGGTGCTGTGCTGGAACAGCTGCTCCCCCTCTCTCTCCTGTGGTGCTGTGCTGGAGCAAGCTGCTCCCCTCTTTCTCCTGTAGTGCTGTGCTGAAACAGCTGCTCTCCCTCTTTCTCCTGCAGTGCTGTGCTAGAGCAGCTGCTCTCCCTCTCTCCCTGTGGTGCTGTGCTGGCAACAGCTGCTCTCCCCCCTCTCTCTCCCTGTGGTGCTGTGCTGAAACAGCTGCTCTCCCCCTCTCTCTCCTGTGGTGCTGTGCTGGAACAGCTGCTCTCCCCTCTCTCTCCCTGTGGTGCTGTGCTGAAACAGCTGCTCTCCCCTCTCTCCTGTGGTGCTGTGCTGGAACAGCTGCTCCCCTCTCTCTCCCTGTAGTGCTGTGCTGAAACAGCTGCTCCCCTTTCTCCCTGTAGTGCTGTGCTGAGCAGCTGCTCCCCCTCTCTCCCTGTAGTGCTGTGCTGAAACAGCTGCTCCCCCTCTTTCTCCTGTGGTGCTGTGCTGACAGCTGCTCTCCCTCTTTCTCCTGTGGTGCTGTACTGAAACAGCTGCTCTCCCTCTCTCTCCCTGTAGTGCTGTGCTGAGCAGCTGCTCTCCTCTCTCTCTCCTGTGGTGCTGTGCTGAAACAGCTGCTCTCCCTCTTTCTCCCTGTAGTGCTGTGCTGAACAGCTGCTCTCCCTCTCTCCTGTGGTGCTGTGCTGAGAGCAGCTGCTCTCCCCCTCTTTCTCCTGTAGTGCTGTGCTGGAGCAGCTGCTCCCCCCTCTCTCCCTGTAGTGCTGTGCTGGAACAGCTGCTCTCCCCCTCTCTCTCCAGTGCTGCTCTCCCCCTCTCTCTCCTGTGGTGCTGTGCTGAGCAGCTGCTCCCCTCTCTCTCTGTAGTGCTGTGCTGAAACAGCTGCTCCCCCTCTCTCTCCTGTAGTGCTGTGCTGAAACAGCTGCTCCCCCCTCTCTCCTGTGGTGCTGTGCTGAACAGCTGCTCCCCCCTCTCTCCTGTAGTGCTGTGCTGAAAGCAGCTGCTCCCCTTTCTCCTGTGGTGCTGTGCTAGAGCAGCTGCTCTCCCTCTCTCTCCTGTAGTGCTGTGCTGGAACAGCTGCTCTCCCCTCTCTCCCTGTGGTGCTGTGCTGAGAACAGCTGCTCCCCCTCTCTCCCTGTAGTGCTGTGCTGAAAGCAAGCTGCTCTCCCTCTCTCTCCTGTAGTGCTGTGCTGAAACAGCTGCTCTCCCTCTCTCTCTCCCTGTAGTGCTGTACTGAACAGCTGCTCTCCCTCTCTCTCCCTGTAGTGCTGTACTGGAACAGCTGCTCTCCCTCTCTCTCCCTGTAGTGCTGTGCTGAAACAGCTGCTCTCCCCCTCTCTCTCCCTGTGCTGTGCTGAAACAGTGCTCTCCCCTCTCTCCTGGTGCTGTGCTGCTCTCCCCCCTCTCTCTCCTGTGGTGCTGTGCTGGAACAGCTGCTCTCCCCCTCTCTCCCTGTGGTGCTGTGCTGAGCAGCTGCTCCCCCTCTCTCCTGTGGTGCTGTACTGAACAGCTGCTCTCCCCCTCTCTCTCCTGTGGTGCTGTGCTAGAGCAGCTGCTCTCCCTCTCTCTCCCTGTAGTGCTGTGCTGAGACAGCTGCTCTCCCTCTTTCTCCTGTGGTGCTGTGCTGGAGCAGCTGCTCTCCCTCTCTCTCCTGTGGTGCTGTGCTGAACAGCTGCTCCCCTCTTTCTCCTGTAGTGCTGTGCTAGAGCAGCTGCTCTCCCTCTTTCTCCCTGTGGTGCTGTGCTAGAGCAGCTGCTCTCCCCTCTCTCTCCTGTGGTGCTGTGCTGCTGCTCCCCCTCTCTCCTGTGGTGCTGTGCTGAACAGCTGCTCTCCCCCCTCTCCCCCTGAACAGCTGCTCCCCTTTCTCTCCTGTGGTGCTGTGCTGGAACAGCTGCTCTCCCTCTCTCTCCTGTAGTGCTGTGCTGAAACAGCTGCTCTCCCCTCTCTCTCCTGTGGTGCTGTGCTGAGCAGCTGCTCTCCCTCTTTCTCCTGCAGTGCAGTGCTGAGCAGCTGCTCTCCCCCTCTCTCCTGTAGTGCTGTGCTGAAACAGCTGCTCTCCCCTCCTCTCTCTCCTGTAGTGCTGTGCTGAAACAGCTGCTCTCCCCCCTCTCTCTCTCCTGTAGTGCTGTACTGGAACAGCTGCTCTCCCCCTCTCTCCTGTAGTGCTGTGCTGAAACAGCTGCTCTCCCCCCTCTCTCCCTGTAGTGCTGTGCTGAGAGCAGCTGCTCCCCCTCCTCTCTCCTGTAGTGCTGTGCTGAGAACAGCTGCTCCCCTTTCTCTCTGTAGTGCTGTGCTGAAAGCTGCTCTCCCTCTCTCTCCCTGTGGTGCTGTGCTGAGAGCAGCTGCTCCCCTCTTTCTCCTGTAGTGCTGTGCTGAAACAGCTGCTCTCCTCTTTCTCCTCAGTGCAGTGCTGAACAGCTGCTCTCCCTCTCTCTCCTGTAGTGCTGTGCTGGAGCAGCTGCTCTCCCCCTCTCTCTCCCCAGCTGCTCTCCCCCTCTCTCTCCTGTAGTGCTGTGCTGAGCAGCTGCTCTCCCTCTCTCTCCTGTGGTGCTGTACTAGAGCAGCTGCTCTCCCCCTCTCTCTCCCTGTAGTGCTGTGCTGAAACAGCTGCTCCCCCTCTCTCTCCTGTAGTGCTGTGCTGAAACAGCTCTCCCCTCTCTCCCTGTAGTGCTGTGCTGGAGCAGCTGCTCCCCTCTCTCTCCTGTAGTGCTGTACTGAAACAGCTGCTCTCCCTCTTTCTCCTGTAGTGCTGTACTGAAACAGCTGCTCTCCCCCCCCTCTCTCCTGTAGTGCTGTGCTGGAACAGCTGCTCTCCCCTCTCTCTCCCTGTGGTGCTGTGCTGAAACAGCTGCTCTCCCTCTTTCTCCTGTGGTGCTGTGCTAGAGCAGCTGCTCTCCCTCTCTCTCCCTGTAGTGCTGTGCTGGAACAGCTGCTCTCTCCTGTAGTGCTCTCTCTCCTGTAGTGCTGTGCTGAGCAGCTGCTCCCCCTCTCTCCCTGTAGTGCTGTGCTGAAACAGCTGCTCCCCCTCTCTCCTGTAGTGCTGTGCTGAGCACAGCTGCTCTCCCCCTCTCTCTCCTGTGGTGCTGTGCTGAACAGCTGCTCTCCCCTCTCTCTCCTGTGGTGCTGTGCTGAGCAGCTGCTCTCCTCTCTCCTGTAGTGCTGTGCTGAAGCAGCTGCTCCCCCTTTCTCCTGTAGTGCTGTGCTGAAGCAGCTGCTCTCCCTCTCTCTCCTGTAGTGCTGTACTAGAGCAGCTGCTCCCCCTCTTTCTCCCTGTAGTGCTGTACTAGAACAGCTGCTCTCCCTCTCTCTCTCCTGTAGTGCTGTGCTAGAGCAGCTGCTCTCCCTCTCTCTCCCTGTAGTGCTGTACTGAAACAGCTGCTCTCCCCTCTCTCCTGTAGTGCCTGCTCTCCCCTCTCTCCTGTGGTGCTGTGCTGAAACAGCTGCTCTCCCCCTCTTCTCTCCTGTGGTGCTGTGCTGAACAGCTGCTCTCCCTCTTTCTCCCTGTAGTGCTGTGCTAAGCAGCTGCTCTCCCTCTCTCTCCTGTAGTGCTGTGCTGAAACAGCTGCTCCCCCTCTTTCTCCTGTAGTGCTGTACTGCACAGCTGCTCTCCCTCTCTCTCCTGTAGTGCTGTGCTGAGAACAGCTGCTCTCCCCTCTCTCTCCCTGTAGTGCTGTGCTGAAGCAGCTGCTCCCCTCTCTCTCCTGTAGTGCTGTGCTGAGGCAGCTGCTCCCCCTCTCTCTGTCTGCAGTGCTACTGAAACAGCTGCTCCCCTTTCTCTCTGTAGTGCTGTGCTGCAGCTGCTCCCCTCTCTCTCCTGTAGTGCTGTACTGGAGCAGCTGCTCTCCCCTCTCTCCCTGTAGTGCTGTGCTGGAGCAGCTGCTCTCCCCCCTCTTTCTCCCTGTAGTGCTGTGCTGAAACAGCTGCTCCCCTCTTTCTCCTGTGGTGCTGTGCTGAGCAGCTGCTCTCCCCTCTCTCTCCTGCAGTGCTGTGCTGAAACAGCTGCTCTCCTCTCTCTCCTGTAGTGCTGTGCTGAGCAGCTGCTCTCCCTCTTTCTCCCTGTGGTGCTGTGCTGAGCAGCTGCTCTCCTCTCTCTCTCCTGTGGTGCTGTGCTGAAACAGCTGCTCTCCCCCTCTCTCTCCTGTAGTGCTGTGCTGAAACAGCTGCTCTCCCTCTCTCTCCCTGTAGTGCTGTACTGAAACAGCTGCTCCCCTCTCTCTCCCTGTAGTGCTGTGCTGAAACAGCTGCTCCCCCTCTCTCCCTGTGGTGCTGTGCTAGAGCAAGCTGCTCTCCCCCTCTCTCTCTGTAGTGCTGTGTACTGAGCAGCTGCTCTCCCCCTCTCTCCTGTGGTGCTGTGCTGAGCAGCTGCTCTCCCCTCTCTCTCCTGTGGTGCTGTACTGAAACAGCTGCTCCCCTCTTTCTCCCTGTGTGCTGTACTGAAGCAAGCTGCTCTCCCTCTTTCTCCCTGTGGTGCTGTACTGAAACAGCTGCTCTCCCCTCTCTCCTGTGGTGCTGTGCTAGAGCAGCTGCTCCCCCTCTTTCTCCTGTGGTGCTGTGCTGAGAGCAGCTGCTCTCCCCTCTTTCTCCCTGTAGTGCTGTGCTGAAACAGCTGCTCTCCCTCTCTCTCCCTGTAGTGCTGTGCTGAAACAGCTGCTCCCCCTCTCCCCTGAAAGCAGCTGCTCTCTTTCTCCTGTAGTGCTGTGCTAGACAGCTGCTCTCCCCCTCTTTCTCCCTGTAGTGCAGTGCTGAAACAGCTGCTCTCCCTCTCTCTCCTGTAGTGCTGTACTGAGCAAGCTGCTCTCCCCCTCTCTCCCTGTAGTGCTGTGCTGAAACAGCTGCTCTCCCTCTTTCTCTCCCTGTGGTGCTGTGCTGAGCAGCTGCTCTCCCTCTCTCTCCTGTAGTGCTGTGCTGGAGCAGCTGCTCTCCCCCTCTCTCTCTCCCTGTAGTGCTGTGCTGAAACAGCTGCTCTCCCCCCCTCTCTCTCCTGTAGTGCTGTGCTGGAACAGCTGCTCTCCCCCTCTCTCTCCTGTGGTGCTGTGCTGGAAGCAGCTGCTCTCCCCCTCTCCTGTAGTGCTGTACTGAAACAGCTGCTCCCCTCTCTCTCCTGTGGTGCTGTACTGAAACAGCTGCTCCCCTCTCTCTGTGTAGTGCTGTGCTGAGACAGCTGCTCTCCCTCTCTCCCTGTAGTGCTGTACTGAAACAGCTGCTCTCCCTCTTTCTCCCTGTAGTGCTGTGCTGAGCTGCTCTCCCTCTTTCTCCCTGCAGTGCTGTACTGAAACAAGCTGCTCTCCCTCTCTCTCCCTGTAGTGCTGTGCTGAAACAGCTGCTCTCCCCTCTCTCTCTCCCTGTAGTGCTGTACTGGAACAGCTGCTCTCCCCCTCTCTCTCCCTGTGGTGCTGTGCTGAAACAGCTGCTCTCCCCTCTCTCCCTGTAGTGCTGTGCTGCTGCTCCCCCTCTCTCCTGTAGTGCTGTGCTGAAACAGCTGCTCCCCCCTCTCTCCTGTAGTGCTGTGCTGAAACAGCTGCTCTCCCCCTCTCTCTCCTGTGGTGCTGTGCTGAAACAGCTGCTCTCCCCTCTTTCTCCTGTAGTGCTGTACTGAAACAGCTGCTCTCCCTCTTTCTCCCTGCAGTGCTACTGAAACAGCTGCTCTCCTCTCTCTCCCTGTAGTGCTGTGCTGGAGCAGCTGCTCTCCCCCCTCTCTCTCTCCCTGTAGTGCTGTACTGAAACAGCTGCTCTCCCTCTCTCTCCCTGTAGTGCTGTACTGAAACAGCTGCTCTCCCTCTCTCTCCTGTAGTGCTGTGCTGAAACAGCTGCTCCCCTCTCTCCCTGTAGTGCTGTGCTGAAACAGCTGCTCTCCCTCTCTCTCCCTGTAGTGCTGTGCTGGAGCACAGCTGCTCCCCCTCTCTCTCCTGTAGTGCTGTGCTGAAACAGCTGCTCCCCTCTCTCTCCTGTAGTGCTGTGCTGAAACAGCTGCTCCCCTCTTTCTCTCCTGTGCAGTAACTGAAACAGCTGCTCCCCCTTTCTCTCTGGAGTGCTGTACTGAAACAGCTGCTCTCCCCCTCTCTCCTGTGGTGCTGTGCTGAGAGCAGCTGCTCTCCCTCTCTCTCCTGTAGTGCTGTACTGGACAGCTGCTCCCCCTTTCTCCTGTAGTGCTGTGCTGAAACAGCTGCTCTCCCTCTCTCTCCCTGTAGTGCTGTGCTGAGAGCAGCTGCTCCCCCTCTCTCTCCTGTAGTGCTGTGCTGAGCAGCTGCTCTCCCTCTTTCTCCTGTGGTGCAGTGCTGGAAACAGCTGCTCTCCCTCTCTCTCCCTGTAGTGCTGTGCTGAAACAGCTGCTCTCCCTCTTTCTCCCTGTAGTGCTGTGCTGAAACAGCTGCTCTCCCCTCTCTCCCTGTAGTGCTGTGCTGAAACAGCTGCTCTCCCCCTCTCTCCCTGTAGTGCTGTGCTGAAACAGCTGCTCTCCCTCTTTCTCCTGTAGTGCTGTGCTGAAACAGCTGCTCTCCCTCTCTCCTGTAGTGCTGTGCTGAAACAGCTGCTCCCCCTCTTTCTCCCTGTAGTGCTGTGCTGAAACAGCTGCTCTCCCTCTCTCTCCTGTAGTGCTGTGCTGAAACAGCTGCTCTCCCCTCTCTCTCCTGTAGTGCTGTACTGAAACAGCTGCTCCCCCTCTCTCCCTGTAGTGCTGTGCTGGAACAGCTGCTCTCCCCTTTCTCTCCCTGTAGTGCTGTGCTGAAACAGCTGCTCCCCCTTTCTCCTGGAGTGCTGTACTGAAACAGCTGCTCTCCCCCTCTCTCCCTGTAGTGCTGTGCTGAAACAGCTGCTCTCCCCTCTCTCCCTGTAGTGCTACTGAAACAGCTGCTCCCCCTTTCTCTCCCTGTGGTGCTGTACCTCTCTCTCTCCCTGTAGTGCTGTGCTGAAACAGCTGCTCCCTCTTTCTCCTGTAGTGCTGTGCTGAGCAGCTGCTCTCCCCTCTCTCTCCCTGTGGTGCTGTGCTGAAACAGCTGCTCTCCCCCTCTCTCTCCCTGTAGTGCTGTACTAGACAGCTGCTCCCCTCTCTCCCTGTGGTGCTGTGCTGGAGCAGCTGCTCCCCCTTCTCCTGTGGTGCAGTGCTGAGCAGCTGCTCCCTTTCTCTCCTGTGGTGCTGTGCTGAAACAGCTGCTCTCCCCTCTCTCCCTGTAGTGCTGTACCCAGCTGCTCCCCTCTCTCTCCCTGTAGTGCTGTACTGAAACAGCTGCTCTCCCCCTCTCTCTCTCTCCTGTAGTGCTGTGCTGAAACAGCTGCTCTCCCTCTCTCCCTGTAGTGCTGTGCTGAAACAGCTGCTCTCCCTCTCTCTCTCCTGTAGTGCTGTACTGAAACAGCTGCTCCCCCTCTTTCTCCCTGTAGTGCTGTACTGAAACAGCTGCTCTCCCCCTCTCTCTCCCTGTAGTGCTGTGCTGAAACAGCTGCTCTCCCCTCTCTCTCCCTGTAGTGCTGTGCTGGAAACAGCTGCTCCCCCCTCTCTCCCTGTAGTGCTGTACTGAAACAGCTGCTCCCCTCTCTCTCTGTAGTGCTGTACTGAAACAGCTGCTCCCCCTTTCTCTCTGTGGTGCTGTACTGAAACAGCTGCTCTCCCTCTCTCTCCTGTAGTGCTGTGCTGAAACAGCTGCTCTCCCCTCTCTCTCCCTGTAGTGCTGTGCTGAAACAGCTGCTCTCCCTCTTTCTCCCTGTAGTGCTGTGCTAGAGCAGCTGCTCCCCCTCTCTCCCTGTAGTGCTGTGCTGAAACAGCTGCTCCCCCTCTCTCTCCTGTAGTGCTGTGCTGAAACAGCTGCTCTCCCCTCTTCTCCCTGTAGTGCTGTACTGGAAACAGCTGCTCTCCCCCTCTCTCCCTGTGGTGCTGTAGTGCTGTGCTGAAACAGCTGCTCCCCCTCTCTCCTGTAGTGCTGTGCTGAAACAGCTGCTCTCCCCTCTCTCCCTGTAGTGCTGTGCTGAACAGCTGCTCCCCCTCTTTCTCCCTGTGGTGGTGCTGTGCTGAAACAGCTGCTCTCCCTCTTTCTCCCTGCAGTGCTGTGCTGAAACAGCTGCTCTCCCTCTCTCTCCTGTAGTGCTGTACTGAAACAGCTGCTCTCCCCTCTCTCTCCTGTAGTGCTGTACTGAAACAGCTGCTCCCCTCTCTCTCCCTGTAGTGCTGTGCTGGAACAGCTGCTCTCTCCTCTCCCTGTAGTGCTGTGCTGAAACAGCTGCTCTCCCCTCTCTCCTGTAGTGCTGTGCTGAACAGCTGCTCTCCCTCTCTCTCCTGTAGTGCTGTGCTGAAACAGCTGCTCCCCCTCTCTCTCCTGTAGTGCTGTGCTGAAACAGCTGCTCTCCCCCTCTCTCTCCTGTGTGCTGCTGAAACAGCTGCTCCCCCCTCTCTCCCTGTAGTGCTGTACTGAAACAGCTGCTCCCCCTCTCTCTCCCTGTAGTGCTGTACTGAAACAGCTGCTCCCCCTCTTTCTCCTGTAGTGCTGTGCTAGAACAGCTGCTCTCCCTCTTTCTCCCTGTAGTGCTGTACTGAAACAGCTGCTCTCCCTCTCTCTCCTGTAGTGCTGTACTGAAACAGCTGCTCCCCTCTTTCTCCCCCTGCTCTCTCTTTCTCCCTGTAGTGCTGTGCTGAAACAGCTGCTCTCTCTCTCTCCCTGTAGTGCTGTGCTGAAACAGCTGCTCCCCCTTTCTCCTGTGGTGCTGTGCTGAAGCAGCTGCTCTCCCTCTTTCTCCCTGTAGTGCTGTACTGAAACAGCTGCTCCCCCTTTCTCCTGTAGTGCTGTACTGAAACAGCTGCTCTCCCCCTCTCTCTCCCTGTGGTGCTGTGCTGAAACAGCTGCTCTCCCCCTCTCTCCCTGTAGTGCTGTACTGAAACAGCTGCTCCCCCTCTTTCTCCCTGCAGTGCAGTACTGGAACAGCTGCTCTCCTCTCTCTCCTGTAGTGCTGTACTGAAACAGCTGCTCTCCCCCCTCTCTCTCTCCCTGTAGTGCTGTACTGAAACAGCTGCTCTCCCTCTCTCTCCCTGTAGTGCTGTACTGGAACAGCTGCTCCCCCTCTCTCCCTGTAGTGCTGTACTGAAACAGCTGCTCTCCCCCTCTCTCCTGTAGTGCTGTGCTGAAACAGCTGCTCCCCTCTCTCCCTGTAGTGCTGTACTGAAACAGCTGCTCCCCCTTTCTCCTGTAGTGCTGTGCTGAGCAGCTGCTCTCCCTCTCTCTCCCTGTAGTGCTGTACTGAAACAGCTGCTCCCCCTCTTTCTCCCTGTAGTGCTGTGCTGAAACAGCTGCTCTCCCTCTTTCTCCCTGCAGTGCAGTACTGAAACAGCTGCTCTCCTCTCTCTCCTGTAGTGCTGTGCTAGAGCAGCTGCTCTCCCCCTCTCTCTCTCCTGTAGTGCTGTGCTGAAACAGCTGCTCTCCCCCTCTCTCTCTCCCTGTAGTGCTGTACTGGAACAGCTGCTCTCCCCTCTCTCTCCCTGTGGTGCAGTACTGAAACAGCTGCTCTCCCTCTCTCTCCCTGTAGTGCTGTGCTGAAACAGCTGCTCCCCCTCTCTCCCTGTAGTGCTGTGCTGAAACAGCTGCTCTCCCCTTCTCTCCTGGTGCTGTACTGAAACAGCTGCTCTCCCTCTCTCTCCCTGTAGTGCTGTGCTGAAACAGCTGCTCCCCTCTTTCTCCTGTAGTGCTGTGCTGAAACAGCTGCTCTCCCTCTTTCTCCCTGCAGTGCAGTACTGAAACAGCTGCTCTCCCTCTCTCTCCCTGTAGTGCTGTACTGAAGCAGCTGCTCTCCCCCTCTCTCTCTCCCTGTGGTGCTGTACTGAACAGCTGCTCTCCCTCTTTCTCCTGTGGTGCTGTACTGAAACAGCTGCTCTCCCTCTCTCTCCTGTAGTGCTGTGCTGAAACAGCTGCTCTCCCTCTCTCTCCCTGTAGTGCTGTACTGAACAGCTGCTCTCCCCTCTCTCTCCCTGTAGTGCTGTGCTGAAGCAGCTGCTCCCCCTCTCTCCCTGTAGTGCTGTACTGAAACAGCTGCTCCCCTTTCTCTCTGTAGTGCTGTGCTGAAACAGCTGCTCCCCCTTTCTCCTGTGGTGCTGTACTGAAGCAGCTGCTCTCCCCCTCTCTCTCCTGTAGTGCTGTGCTGAGCAGCTGCTCTCCCCCTCTCTCCCTGTAGTGCTGTACTGAAACAACAGTGCTGTACTGAAACAGCTGCTCTCCCTCTCTCTCCCTGTAGTGCTGTGCTGAAACAGCTGCTCTCCCTCTTTCTCCTGTAGTGCTGTACTGGAAACAGCTGCTCTCCCTCTTTCTCCTGCAGTGCTGTACTGAAACAGCTGCTCTCCCTCTCTCTCCTGTGGTGCTGTACTGAGACAGCTGCTCTCCCCCCTCTCTCTCCTGTAGTGCTGTGCTGAGCAGCTGCTCTCCCCCTCTCTCTCTCCTGTAGTGCTGTGCTGGAACAGCTGCTCTCCCCCCTCTCTCCCTGTAGTGCTGTGCTGAAACAGCTGCTCTCCCCCTCTCTCTCCTGTAGTGCTGTACTGAGAGCAGCTGCTCTCCCCTCTCTCTCCCTGTAGTGCTGTACTGAAACAGCTGCTCCCCTCTCTCTCCCTGTAGTGCTGTACTGAAACAGCTGCTCTCCCCCTCTCTCTCTCTGTAGTGCTGTGCTGAAACAGCTGCTCCCCCTCTCTCCCTGTAGTGCTGTACTGAAACAGCTGCTCTCCCTCTCTCTCCCTGTAGTGCTGTACTGAAACAGCTGCTCCCCCTCTCTCCCTGTGGTGCTGTACTGAACAGCTGCTCTCCCTCTTTCTCCCTGTAGTGCAGTACTGAAACAGCTGCTCTCCTCTCTCTCCCTGTAGTGCTGTACTGAAACAGCTGCTCCCCTCTTTCTCCCTGTAGTGCTGTGCTGAAACAGCTGCTCTCCCTCTTTCTCCCTGTAGTGCTGTGCTGAAACAGCTGCTGCTCTCCCTCTCTCTCCCTGTAGTGCTGTACTGAAACAGCTGCTCCCCTTTCTCTCTGTAGTGCTGTGCTGAAACAGCTGCTCTCCCTCTTTCTCCTGTAGTGCAGTACTGAAACAGCTGCTCTCCCCCTCTCTCTCCCTGTAGTGCTGTACTGAAACAGCTGCTCTCCCCCTCTCTCCCTGTAGTGCTGTGCTGAAACAGCTGCTCCCCCTCTTTCTCCCTGTAGTGCTGTACTGAAACAGCTGCTCTCCCTCTTTCTCCCTGTAGTGCTGTACTGAAACAGCTGCTCTCCCTCTCTCTCCCTGTAGTGCTGTACTGAAACAGCTGCTCCCCCTTTCTCTCTGTAGTGCTCCCTGCTCCCCTTTCTCTCTGTGGTGCTGTACTGAAACAGCTGCTCCCCCTTTCTCTCTGTAGTGCAGTACTGAAACAGCTGCTCTCCCCCTCTCTCTCCCTGTAGTGCTGTACTGAAACAGCTGCTCTCCCCCCCTCTCTCCCTGTAGTGCTGTACTGAAACAGCTGCTCTCCCTCTTTCTCCCTGCAGTGCAGTACTGAAACAGCTGCTCTCCCTCTCTCTCCTGTAGTGCTGTGCTGAAACAGCTGCTCTCCCCCTCTCTCTCTCCTGTAGTGCTGTACTGAAACAGCTGCTCTCCCCCCCTCTCTCTCCCTGTAGTGCTGTGCTGAAACAGCTGCTCTCCCCCTCTCTCTCCCTGTAGTGCTGTACTGAAACAGCTGCTCTCCCCTCTCTCCTGTAGTGCTGTGCTGAACAGCTGCTCCCCCTCTCTCTCCCTGTAGTGCTGTGCTGAAACAGCTGCTCCCCTTTCTCCCTGTGGTGCTGTGCTGAAACAGCTGCTCTCCCTCTCTCTCCTGTAGTGCTGTACTGAAACAGCTGCTCTCCCCCTCTTTCTCCCTGTAGTGCTGTGCTGAAAGCAGCTGCTCTCCCTCTTTCTCCTGTAGTGCTGTGCTGAAGCAGCTGCTCCCCTCTCTCTCCCTGTAGTGCTGTGCTGAAACAGCTGCTCTCCCCCCTCTCTCTCCCTGTAGTGCTGTGCTGAAGCAGCTGCTCTCCCCCCTCTCTCTCTCCTGTAGTGCTGTGCTGGAACAGCTGCTCTCCCCTCTCTCTCCCTGTAGTGCTGTACTGAAACAGCTGCTCTCCCCCTCTCTCTCCCTGTAGTGCTGTGCTGAAACAGCTGCTCTCCCCTCTCTCTCCCTGTAGTGTTGTACTGAAACAGCTGCTCCCCCTCTCTCTCCCTGTAGTGCTGTGCTGAGCAGCTGCTCTCCCCCTCTCTCCCTGTAGTGCTGTGCTGAAACAGCTGCTCTCCCCTCTCTCCCTGTAGTGCTGTACTGAAACAGCTGCTCTCCCTCTCTCTCCCTGTAGTGCTGTACTGAAACAGCTGCTCCCCTCTTTCTCCCTGTAGTGCTGTACTGAAACAGCTGCTCTCCCTCTCTCTCCCTGTGGTGCTGTGCTGAAGCAGCTGCTCCCCTCTCTCTCCTGTAGTGCTGTACTGAAGCAGCTGCTCCCCCTCTTTCTCCTGTAGTGCTGTGCTGAAACAGCTGCTCTCCCTCTTTCTCCCTGTAGTGCTGTGCTGAAGCAGCTGCTCCCCTCTCTCCCTGTAGTGCTGTGCTGAAACAGCTGCTCTCCCCTTTCTCTCTGTAGTGCTGTGCTGAAACAGCTGCTCCCCTTCTCTCCCTGTGGTGCTGTGCTGAAACAGCTGCTCTCCCCCTCTCTCTCCCTGTAGTGCTGTACTGAAACAGCTGCTCTCCCCCCTCTCTCTCCCTGTAGTGCTGTGCTGAAACAGCTGCTCCCCTCTTTCTCCCTGTGGTGCTGTGCTAAACAGCTGCTCTCCCTCTTTCTCCCTGTAGTGCTGTGCTGAACAGCTGCTCTCCCTCTCTCTCCCTGTGGTGCTGTGCTGAAACAGCTGCTCCCCTTTCTCTCTGTGGTGCTGTGCTGAAACAGCTGCTCCCCCTTTCTCTCTGTAGTGCTGTACTGAAACAGCTGCTCCCCCTTTCTCCCTGTAGTGCAGTGCTAGAACAGCTGCTCTCCCCCTCTCTCTCCTGTGGTGCTGTGCTGGAGCAGCTGCTCTCCCCCCTCTCTCCCTGTAGTGCTGTACTGAAACAGCTGCTCTCCCCTCTTTCTCCTGTAGTGCTGTGCTGGAAACAGCTGCTCTCCCTCTCTCTCCTGTAGTGCTGTGCTGAAGCAGCTGCTCTCCCCCTCTCTCTCCCTGTGGTGCTGTGCTGAGCAGCTGCTCTCCCCCCTCTCTCTCCCTGTAGTGCTGTGCTGAAACAGCTGCTCTCCCCTCTCTCTCCTGTAGTGTGTACTAACAGCTGCTCTCCCCCTCTCTCCCTGTAGTGCTGTACTGAAACAGCTGCTCCCCTCTCTCTCCCTGTGGTGCTGTGCTGAAGCAGCTGCTCCCCTCTCTCTCTGTAGTGCTGTGCTGAAACAGCTGCTCCCCTCTCTCCCTGTGGTGCTGTGCTGAAACAGCTGCTCTCCTCTTTCTCCTGTGGTGCTGTGCTGACAGCTGCTCTCCCTCTTTCTCCCTGCAGTGCAGTACTGAAACAGCTGCTCCCCTCTCTCCCTGTAGTGCTGTACTGAAACAGCTGCTCTCCCCCTCTCTCTCTCCCTGTAGTGCTGTGCTGAAACAGCTGCTCTCCCCCCCTCTCTCCCTGTAGTGCTGTACTGGAACAGCTGCTCTCCCCCTCTCTCTCCCTGTAGTGCAGTGCTGAGCAGCTGCTCCCCCTCTCCCTGTGGTGCTGTGCTGAACAGCTGCTCCCCTCGCTCTCCTGTGGTGCTGTGCTGAAACAGCTGCTCCCCTTTCTCTCTGTAGTGCTGTGCTGAGCAGCTGCTCTCCCTCTCTCTCCCTGTGGTGCTGTGCTGAGCACAGCTGCTCCCCTCTTTCTCCCTGTAGTGCTGTACTGAAACAGCTGCTCTCCTCTCTCTCCTGTAGTGCTGTACTGAAACAGCTGCTCTCCCCCTCTCTCTCTCCCTGTAGTGCTGTACTGAAACAGCTGCTCTCCCCCTCTCTCTCTCCTGTAGTGCTGTGTCCCTAGTGCAGTACTGAAACAGCTGCTCTCCCCTCTCTCCCTGTAGTGCTGTGCTGAACAGCTGCTCCCCCTCTCTCCCTGTAGTGCTGTGCTGAGGCAGCTGCTCCCCTTTCTCTCTGTAGTGCTGTGCTGAGCAAGCTGCTCTCCCTCTCTCTCCCTGTAGTGCTGTGCTGGAACAGCTGCTCCCCTCTTTCTCCCTGTAGTGCTGTGCTGGCAGCTGCTCTCCCTCTTTCTCCCTGCAGTGCTGTACTGAAACAGCTGCTCTCCCTCTCTCTCCCTGTAGTGCTGTACTGAAACAGCTGCTCCCCCTCTCTCTCTCTCTGTAGTGCTGTGCTGAGAGCAGCTGCTCCCCCCCTCTCTCTCCCTGTGGTGCTGTACTGGAACAGCTGCTCTCCCTCTCTCTCCCTGTAGTGCTGTGCTGAAACAGCTGCTCTCCCCTCTCTCTCCCTGTAGTGCTGTACTGAAACAGCTGCTCTCCCTCTCTCTCCCTGTAGTGCTGTACTGAAACAGCTGCTCCCCCTCTCTCTCCTGTGGTGCTGTGCTGAACAGCTGCTCTCCCCTCTCTCTCCCTGTAGTGCTGTGCTGAGCAGCTGCTCCCCCTCTCTCCCTGTAGTGCTGTACTGAAACAGCTGCTCTCCCCTCTCTCTCCTGTAGTGCTGTACTGAACAGCTGCTCCCCCTCTTTCTCCCTGTAGTGCTGTACTGGAACAGCTGCTCTCCCTCTTTCTCCCTGTAGTGCTGTACTGAAACAGCTGCTCTCCCCCTCTCTCCCTGTGGTGCTGCTGAAACAGCCCCTCTCTCCCTGTAGTGCTGTGCTGGAGCAGCTGCTCTCCCTCTTTCTCCCTGTAGTGCTGTGCTGAAACAGCTGCTCTCCCCTCTCTCTCCTGTGGTGCTGTGCTGAACAGCTGCTCCCCTTTCTCTCCCTGTGGTGCTGTGCTGAAGCAGCTGCTCCCCCTCTCTCCCTCTCTCCCCCTCTCCCTGTAGTGCTGTGCTGAAACAGCTGCTCTCTCTCTCCTGTGGTGCTGTGCTGAAACAGCTGCTCCCCCTCTTTCTCCTGTAGTGCTGTGCTGAAACAGCTGCTCTCCCTCTTTCTCCCTGTAGTGCTGTACTGAAACAGCTGCTCTCCTCTCTCTCCCTGTAGTGCTGTACTGAAACAGCTGCTCCCTCTCTCTCTGTAGTGCTGTGCTGAGAGCAGCTGCTCCCCTCTTTCTCTCTGTAGTGCTGTGCTAAACAGCTGCTCCCCCTTTCTCCTGTAGTGCTGTGCTGAAACAGCTGCTCTCCCCCTCTCTCTCCTGTAGTGCTGTGCTGAAAGCAGCTGCTCTCCCCCCTCTCTCCCTGTAGTGCTGTACTGAAGAGCAGCTGCTCTCCCTCTTTCCCCAGCTGCTCCCCTCTCTCCTGTAGTGCTGTGCTGAAAGCAGCTGCTCTCCCCCTCTTTCTCCCTGTAGTGCTGTACTGAAACAGCTGCTCTCCCCCCTCTCTCTCCCTGTAGTGCTGTACTGGAACAGCTGCTCTCCCCTCTCTCCCTGTGGTGCTGTACTGGAACAGCTGCTCTCCCCCTCTCTCCTGTGGTGCTGTGCTGGAACAGCTGCTCCCCTCGCTCTCCTGTAGTGCTGTACTGAAACAGCTGCTCCCCTCTCTCTCTCCTGTGGTGCTGTGCTGAAACAGCTGCTCCCCTCTTTCTCCCTGTAGTGCTGTACTGAAACAGCTGCTCTCCCTCTTTCTCCCTGCAGTGCAGTGCTGAAACAGCTGCTCCCCCTCTCTCTCCTGTGGTGCTGTGCTAGAGCAGCTGCTCTCCTCTCTCTCCCTGTAGTGCTGTGCTGAAACAGCTGCTCTCCCCCTCTCTCCCTGTAGTGCTGTGCTGGAACAGCTGCTCTCCCCTCTCTCTCCCTGTGGTGCTGTGCTGAACAGCTGCTCTCCCCTCTCTCCTGTAGTGCTGTGCTGAAGCAAGCTGCTCCCCTCTCTCCCTGTGGTGCTGTGCTGAGCAGCTGCTCTCCCCCTTTCTCCTGTAGTGCTGTGCTGAACAGCTGCTCTCCCTCTCTCTCCCTGTAGTGCTGTGCTGAAACAGCTGCTCTCCCCCTCTTTCTCCCTGTAGTGCTGTACTGAAACAGCTGCTCTCCCTCTCTCTCCCTGTAGTGCTGTACTGAAACAGCTGCTCTCCCCCCCCTCTCTCTCCTGTAGTGCTGTACTGAAACAGCTGCTCCCCCTCTTCTCTCCTGTAGTGCTGTGCTGGAACAGCTGCTCTCCCCCTCTCTCTCCTGTGGTGCTGTACTGAAACAGCTGCTCTCCCCCTCTCTCCTGTAGTGCTGTGCTGAAACAGCTGCTCCCCTCTCTCTCCCTGTGGTGCTGTGCTGAGCAGCTGCTCCCCCTTTCTCTCTGTGGTGCTGTGCTAGAGCAGCTGCTCTCCCTCTCTCTCCTGTAGTGCTGTGCTGAAACAGCTGCTCCCCTCTTTCTCCTGTAGTGCTGTGCTGGAAACAGCTGCTCTCCCTCTTTCTCCTGCAGTGCAGTACCAGCTGCTCTCCCTCTCTCTCCCTGTAGTGCTGTGCTGAAACAGCTGCTCTCCCCCCTCTCTCTCCCTGTAGTGCTGTGCTGAAACAGCTGCTCTCCCCCTCTCTCTCTCCCTGTAGTGCTGTACTGGAACAGCTGCTCTCCCCCTCTCTCCCTGTAGTGCTGTGCTGAGAGCAGCTGCTCTCCCCCTCTCTCTCCCTGTAGTGCTGTACTGAAACAGCTGCTCTCCCTCTCTCTCCCTGTAGTGCTGTACTGAACAGCTGCTCCCCTCTCTCTCCCTGTAGTGCCCTGAACAGCTGCTCTCCCCTCTCTCTCTCCCTGTAGTGCTGTACTGAAAGCAGCTGCTCCCCCTCTCCCTGTAGTGCTGTACTGAAACAGCTGCTCCCTCTCTCTCCCTGTAGTGCTGTGCTGGAACAGCTGCTCCCCCTCTTTCTCCCTGTAGTGCTGTACTGAAACAGCTGCTCTCCCTCTCTCTCCCTGTAGTGCTGTACTGAGCAGCTGCTCTCCCCCCTCTCTCCTGTAGTGCTGTGCTGAAACAGCTGCTCCCCCTCTTTCTCCCTGTAGTGCTGTACTGAAACAGCTGCTCTCCCTCTTTCTCCCTGTGGTGCTGTGCTGGAGCAGCTGCTCTCCCCCCTCTCTCCCTGTAGTGCTGTACTGAAACAGCTGCTCCCCCTTTCTCCTGTAGTGCTGTGCTGAAACAGCTGCTCCCCCTCTCTCCTGTGGTGCTGTACTGAAACAGCTGCTCCCCCTCTCTCTCCTGTAGTGCTGTACTGAAACAGCTGCTCTCCCCTCTCTCTCCCTGTAGTGCTGTGCTGAGCAGCTGCTCTCCCCCTCTCTCCCTGTAGTGCTGTACTGAAACAGCTGCTCTCCCTCTCTCCCTGCAGTGCAGTACTGAAACAGCTGCTCTCCCCTCTCTCTCCCTGTAGTGCTGTACTGAAACAGCTGCTCTCCCCCCCTCTCTCTCCCTGTAGTGCTGTACTGAAACAGCTGCTCTCCCCTCTCTCTCTCCCTGTAGTGCTGTACTGGAACAGCTGCTCTCCCCTCTCTCTCCCTGTAGTGCTGTACTGAAACAGCTGCTCTCCCCTCTCTCCCTGTAGTGCTGTGCTGGAACAGCTGCTCTCCCCTCTCTCTCCCTGTAGTGCTGTGCTGAAACAGCTGCTCCCCTTTCTCCTGTGGTGCTGTGCTGGAAACAGCTGCTCTCCTCTCTCTCCCTGTAGTGCTGTACTGAAACAGCTCTCCCCTCTTTCTCCTGTAGTGCTGTACTGAAACAGCTGCTCTCCCTCTTTCTCCCTGTAGTGCAGTGCTGAAACAGCTGCTCTCCCTCTCTCTCCCTGTAGTGCTGTGCTGAAACAGCTGCTCTCCCCCTCTCTCTCCCTGTAGTGCTGTGCTGAAACAGCTGCTCTCTCCCCCCTCTCTCTCCCTGTGGTGCTGTACTGGAACAGCTGCTCTCCCCCTCTCTCCCTGTAGTGCAGTGCTGAAACAGCTGCTCTCCCCCTCTCTCCCTGTAGTGCTGTACTGAGCAGCTGCTCCCCCTCTCTCTCCTGTAGTGCTGTACTGAAACAGCTGCTCCCCTCTCTCTCCTGTAGTGCTGTGCTGAAACAGCTGCTCTCCCTCTCTCCCTGTAGTGCTGTACTGAAACAGCTGCTCCCCCTCTTTCTCCCTGTAGTGCTGTGCTGAAACAGCTGCTCTCCCTCTTTCTCCCTGCAGTGCAGTACTGAAACAGCTGCTCTCCCTCTCTCTCCCTGTAGTGCTGTACTGAAACAGCTGCTCTCCCCCCTCTCTCTCTCCCTGTAGTGCTGTGCTGAACAGCTGCTCTCCCTCTTTCTCCCTGTAGTGCTGTACTGAAACAGCTGCTCTCCCCTCTCTCTCCCTGTAGTGCTGTACTGAAACAGCTGCTCCCCTCTTTCTCCTGTAGTGCCTGAGCAGCTGCTCTCCCTCTCCTGTAGTGCTGTACTGGAAACAGCTGCTCTCCCCTCTCTCTCCTGTAGTGCTGTACTGAAACAGCTGCTCTCCCCTCTCTCCTGTAGTGCTGTGCTGAAACAGCTGCTCCCCTTTCTCTCTGTAGTGCTGTACTGAAACAGCTGCTCCCCCTTTCTCTCCCCTGAAACAGCTGCTCTCCCCCTCTCTCTCCCTGTAGTGCTGTACTGGAACAGCTGCTCTCCCCCTCTCTCTCCTGTAGTGCTGTACTGAAACAGCTGCTCCCCCTTTCTCTCCCTGTAGTGCTGTACTGAAACAGCTGCTCTCCCTCTCTCTCCCTGTAGTGCTGTGCTGAAACAGCTGCTCCCCTCTTTCTCCTGTAGTGCTGTACTGGAAACAGCTGCTCTCCCCCTCTCTCCCTGTGGTGCAGTGCTGAAACAGCTGCTCTCCCCCTCTCTCCTGTCAGCTGCTCCCCTCTCTCCTGTAGTGCTGTGCTGGAAACAGCTGCTCCCCCTCTCTCTCTGTGGTGCTGTACTGAAACAGCTGCTCTCCCCTCTCTCCCTGTAGTGCTGTGCTAGAGCAGCTGCTCCCCCTCTTTCTCCCTGTAGTGCTGTACTGAAACAGCTGCTCTCCCTCTTTCTCCCTGCAGTGCAGTACTGAAACAGCTGCTCTCCCTCTCTCTCCCTGTAGTGCTGTACTGAAACAGCTGCTCTCCCCCCCTCTCTCTCCCTGTAGTGCTGTGCTGAAACAGCTGCTCCCCTCTTCTCTCCTGTAGTGCTGTACTGGAACAGCTGCTCTCCCCTCTCTCTCCCTGGTGCTGTGCTGAAACAGCTGCTCTCCCCCTCTCTCTCCTGTGGTGCTGTACTGAAGCAGCTGCTCTCCCTCTCTCTCCTGTAGTGCTGTGCTGAAACAGCTGCTCCCCTCTCTCTCCCTGTAGTGCTGTGCTGAAACAGCTGCTCTCCCCTCTCTCTCCTGTAGTGCTGTGCTGAAACAGCTGCTCCCCTCTCTCCCTGTAGTGCTGTGCTGAAGCAGCTGCTCTCCCTCTCTCTCCCTGTAGTGCTGTGCTGAACAGCTGCTCCCCCTCTCTCTCCTGTAGTGCTGTACTGAAACAGCTGCTCTCCCTCTCTCTCCCTGTAGTGCTGTGCTGAAAGCAGCTGCTCTCCCCCTCTCTCTCCCTGTAGTGCTGTGCTGAAACAGCTGCTCTCCCTCTCTCCTGTAGTGCTGTGCTGAAAACAGCTGCTCTCCCCTCTCTCTCTGTAGTGCTGTACTGAAACAGCTGCTCCCCCTTCTCTCCCTGTAGTGCTGTGCTGAAGCAGCTGCTCCCCCTTTCTCCCTGTAGTGCTGTACTGAAACAGCTGCTCTCCCTCTCTCTCCCTGTAGTGCTGTGCTGAAACAGCTGCTCTCCCCTCTCTCCCTGTGGTGCTGTACTGAAACAGCTGCTCTCCCTCTCTCTCCCTGCAGTGCTGTACTGAAACAGCTGCTCTCCCTCTCTCTCCCTGTAGTGCTGTACTGAAACAGCTGCTCTCCCCCCCTCTCTCTCCCTGTAGTGCTGTACTGAAACAGCTGCTCTCCCCCCCTCTCTCTCTCCCTGTAGTGCTGTACTGGAACAGCTGCTCTCCCCTCTCTCTCCCTGTAGTGCTGTACTGAAACAGCTGCTCTCCCCCTCTCTCCTGTAGTGCTGTGCTGAAACAGCTGCTCCCCCTCTCTCCCTGTGGTGCTGTGCTGGAGCAGCTGCTCCCCCTTTCTCTCTGTAGTGCTGTACTGAAACAGCTGCTCTCCCTCTCTCTCCCTGTAGTGCTGTACTGAAACAGCTGCTCCCCCTCTTTCTCCCTGTAGTGCTGTACTGAAACAGCTGCTCTCCCTCTTTCTCCCTGCAGTGCTGTACTGAAACAGCTGCTCTCCCTCTCTCTCCCTGTAGTGCTGTACTGAAACAGCTGCTCTCCCCCTCTCTCTCTCCCTGTAGTGCTGTACTGAAACAGCTGCTCTCCCCCCCTCTCTCTCTCCCTGTAGTGCTGTACTGGAACAGCTGCTCTCCCCCTCTCTCTCCCCTGTGCAGTGCTGAAACAGCTGCTCTCCCCTCTCTCTCCCTGTGGTGCTGTACTGAAACAGCTGCTCCCCCTCTCTCCCTGTGGTGCTGTACTGAAACAGCTGCTCCCCCTTTCTCTCTGTAGTGCTGTGCTGAAACAGCTGCTCCCCTCTCTCTCCCTGTGGTGCTGTACTGAAACAGCTGCTCTCCCTCTTTCTCCTGTAGTGCTGTGCTGAAACAGCTGCTCTCCCTCTTTCTCCTGCAGTGCAGTACTGAAACAGCTGCTCTCCCCCTCTCTCCCTGTAGTGCTGTACTGAAACAGCTGCTCTCCCCCTCTCTCTCTCCCTGTAGTGCTGTGCTGAAACAGCTGCTCTCCCTCTTTCTCCTGTGGTGCTGTGCTGAAACAGCTGCTCTCCCTCTCTCTCCTGTGGTGCTGTGCTGAAACAGCTGCTCCCCCTCTTTCTCCTGTAGTGCTGTACTGAAACAGCTGCTCTCCCTCTCTCTCCCTGTAGTGCTGTACTGAAACAGCTGCTCTCCCCCTCTCTCTCCCTGTAGTGCTGTACTGAAACAGCTGCTCCCCCCTCTCTCCCTGTAGTGCTGTGCTGAAAGCAAGCTGCTCCCCTTTCTCTCTGTAGTGCTGTACTGAAACAGCTGCTCCCCCTTTCTCTCTGGGTGCTCCAGCTGCTCTCCCCCTCTCTCCCTGTAGTGCTGTACTGAAACAGCTGCTCTCCCTCTCTCTCCCTGTAGTGCTGTACTGAAACAGCTGCTCCCCTCTCTCCTGTAGTGCTGTGCTGAAACAGCTGCTCTCCCTCTCTCTCCTGTAGTGCTGTACTGAAACAGCTGCTCCCCCTCTTTCTCCTGTAGTGCTGTACTGAAACAGCTGCTCTCCCTCTTTCTCCCTGCAGTGCAGTACTGAAACAGCTGCTCTCCCTCTCTCTCCCTGTAGTGCTGTGCTGAGAACAGCTGCTCTCCCCCTCTCTCTCTCCTGTAGTGCTGTGCTGAACAGCTGCTCTCCCCCTCTCTCTCTCCCTGTAGTGCTGTACTGGAACAGCTGCTCCCCTCTCTCTCCTGTAGTGCTGTACTGAAACAGCTGCTCTCCCCTCTCTCTCCCTGTAGTGCTGTACTGAAACAGCTGCTCTCCCTCTCTCTCCCTGTGGTGTTGTGCCAGCTGCTCCCCTCTCTCTCCTGTGGTGTTGTGCTGAGAACAGCTGCTCTCCCCTCTCTCTCTCCTGTAGTGCTGTACTGAAACAGCTGCTCCCCCTCTCTCCCTGTGGTGCTGTACTGAAACAGCTGCTCTCCCTCTCTCTCCTGTAGTGCTGTACTGAACCTGCTCCCCTCTTTCTCCCTGTAGTGCTGTGCTGAAACAGCTGCTCTCCCTCTTTCTCCTGTGGTGCAGTGCTGAAGCAGCTGCTCTCCCTCTCTCCTGTAGTGCTGTACTGAAACAGCTGCTCCCCCTCTTTCTCCCTGTAGTGCTGTGCTGAAACAGCTGCTCTCCCTCTTTCTCCTGTAGTGCTGTACTGAAACAGCTGCTCTCCCCCTCTCTCTCCCTGTAGTGCTGTACTGAAACAGCTGCTCCCCTCTTTCTCCTGTAGTGCTGTACTGAAACAGCTGCTCCCCCTTTCTCTCTGTGGTGCAGTACTGAAACAGCTGCTCTCCCTCTCTCTCCCTGTAGTGCTGTACTGAAACAGCTGCTCTCCCCCTCTCTCCCTGTAGTGCTGTACTGAAACAGCTGCTCTCCCTCTCTCTCCCTGTATTGCTGTACTGAAACAGCTGCTCCCCCTCTTTCTCCCTGTAGTGCTGCACTGAAACAGCTGCTCCCCCCATCTCTCCCTGTAGTGCTGTACTGAAACAGCTGCTCTCCCCCTCTCTCTCTGTAGTGCTGTACTGAAACAGCTGCTCTCCCCTCTTTCTCCCTGTAGTGCTGTACTGAAACAGCTGCTCTCCCTCTCTCTCCCTGTAGTGCTGTGCTGAAGCAGCTGCTCCCCCTCTTCTCCCTGTGGTGCTGTGCTGAAACAGCTGCTCTCCCTCTCTCTCCCTGTAGTGCTGTACTGAAACAGCTGCTCTCCCCCTCTCTCTCTCCCTGTGGTGCTGTACTGAAACAGCTGCTCTCTCCCCCTCTCTCTCCCTGTAGTGCTGTACTGAAACAGCTGCTCTCCCTCTTTCTCCCTGTAGTGCTGTACTGAAACAGCTGCTCTCCCTCTCTCTCCCTGTAGTGCTGTGCTGAAACAGCTGCTCTCCCCCTCTCTCTCTCCCTGTAGTGCTGTACTGAAACAGCTGCTCTCCCTCTCTCTCCCTGTAGTGCTGTGCTAAGAGCAGCTGCTCCCCCTCTTTCTCCCTGTAGTGCTGTACTGAAACAGCTGCTCTCCCCAGCTCTCTCCCTGTAGTGCTGTACTGAAACAGCTGCTCCCCCTTTCTCTCTGTAGTGCTGTACTGAAACAGCTGCTCCCCCTTTCTCTCTGTAGTGCAGTACTGAAACAGCTGCTCTCCCCCTCTCTCTCCCTGTAGTGCTGTACTGGAACAGCTGCTCTCCCCCTCTCTCTCCTGTAGTGCTGTACTGGAACAGCTGCTCTCCCCCTCTCCTGTGGTGCTGTGCTGAAACAGCTGCTCTCCCTCTCTCTCCCTGTGGTGCTGTGCTAGAGCAGCTGCTCCCCCTCTTTCTCCTGTGGTGCTGCACTGAAACAGCTGCTCCCCCTCTCTCCCTGTAGTGCTGTACTGAAACAGCTGCTCTCCCCTCTCTCTCTGTAGTGCTGTGCTGAAACAGCTGCTCTCCCTCTTTCTCCCTGTAGTGCTGTACTGAAACAGCTGCTCTCCTCTCTCTCCCCTCTGCTCCCCCTCTCCCTGTGGTGCTGTGCTGGAACAGCTGCTCTCCCTCTCTCTCCTGTGGTGCTGTACTGAAACAGCTGCTCCCCTCTCTCCCCCTGAACAGCTGCTCCCTCTCTCCTGTAGTGCTGTGCTGAGCAGCTGCTCTCCCTCTCTCCCTGTAGTGCTGTGCTGGAAACAGCTGCTCCCCTCTCTCTCCTGTAGTGCTGTACTGAAACAGCTGCTCTCCCCCTCTCCCTGTAGTGCTGTACTGAAACAGCTGCTCTCCCTCTCTCTCCCTGTAGTGCTGTACTGAAACAGCTGCTCTCCCCCTCTCTCTCCCTGTAGTGCTGTACTGAAACAGCTGCTCCCCCCTCTCTCCCTGTAGTGCTGTACTGAAACAGCTGCTCTCTCCCTGTAGTGCTGTACTGAAACAGCTGCTCTCCCTCTCTCTCCCTGTAGTGCTGTACTGAAACAGCTGCTCCCCCTCTTTCTCCCTGTAGTGCTGTACTGAAACAGCTGCTCTCCCTCTTTCTCCCTGTAGTGCAGTACTGAAACAGCTGCTCTCCCTCTCTCTCCCTGTAGTGCTGTACTGAAACAGCTGCTCTCCCCCTCTCTCTCTCTCCCTGTAGTGCTGTACTGAAACAGCTGCTCTCCCCCCTCTCTCTCCCTGTAGTGCTGTACTGGAACAGCTGCTCTCCCCCCTTTCTCTTCCTGTAGTGCTGTACTGAAACAGCTGCTCTCCCCTCTCTCTCCCTGTAGTGCTGTACTGAAACAGCTGCTCTCTCTCTGTAGTGCTGTACTGAAACAGCTGCTCCCCCTTTCTCTCTGTAGTGCTGTACTGAAACAGCTGCTCTCCCTCTCTCTCCCTGTAGTGCTGTACTGAAACAGCTGCTCCCCCTCTTTCTCCCTGTAGTGCTGTACTGAAACAGCTGCTCTCCCTCTTTCTCCTGCAGTGCAGTACTGAAACAGCTGCTCTCCCTCTCTCCCTGTAGTGCTGTACTGAAACAGCTGCTCTCCCCCTCTCTCTCTCCCTGTAGTGCTGTACTGAAACAGCTGCTCTCCCTCTTTCTCCCTGTGGTGCAGTACTGGAAACAGCTGCTCTCCCTCTCTCTCCCTGTGGTGCTGTACTGAAACAGCTGCTCCCCCTCTTTCTCCCTGTAGTGCTGTACTGAAACAGCTGCTCTCCCTCTTTCTCCCTGTAGTGCTGTACTGAACAGCTGCTCCCCTCTCTCTCCCTGTAGTGCTGTACTGAAACAGCTGCTCCCCCTCTCTCCCTGTAGTGCTGTACTGAAACAGCTGCTCCCCTCTTTCTCTCCTGAGTGCAGTACTGAAACAGCTGCTCTCCCCTCTCTCCCTGTAGTGCTGTACTGAAACAGCTGCTCTCCCCCCCCTCTCTCCCTGTAGTGCTGTACTGAAACAGCTGCTCCCCCTCTCTCCCTGTAGTGCTGTACTGAACAGCTGCTCTCCCTCTCTCTCCCTGTAGTGCTGTACTGAAACAGCTGCTCTCCCCTCTTTCTCCCTGTAGTGCTGTACTGGAAACAGCTGCTCTCCCTCTTTCTCCCTGCAGTGCAGTACTGAAACAGCTGCTCTCCCCTCTCTCCCTGTAGTGCTGTACTGAAACAGCTGCTCTCCCCTCCTCTCTCTCCCTGTAGTGCTGTACTGAAACAGCTGCTCTCCCCCCTCTCTCTCTCCCTGTAGTGCTGTACTGAAACAGCTGCTCTCCCTCTCTCTCCCTGTAGTGCTGTACTGAAACAGCTGCTCTCCCTCTCTCTCCCTGTAGTGCTGTACTGGAACAGCTGCTCCCCTCTCTCCCTGTAGTGTTGTCTGAAGCAGCTGCTCCCCCTCTCTCTCCTGTAGTGTTGTGCTGAAACAGCTGCTCTCCCCCCTCTCCCTGTAGTGCTGTGCTGAAACAGCTGCTCTCCCCCTCTCTCCTGTAGTGCTGTACTGAAACAGCTGCTCTCCCTCTCTCTCCCTGTGGTGCTGTACTGAGCAGCTGCTCCCCCTCTTTCTCTCCCTGTGGTGCTGTGCTGGAGCAGCTGCTCTCCCTCTCTCTCCCTGTAGTGCTGTACTGGAAACAGCTGCTCTCCCCCTCTCTCTCTCCTGTAGTGCTGTGCTGGAGCTCCCTGTAGTGCTCAGCTCTCTCTCCCTGTAGTGCTGTACTGAAACAGCTGCTCTCCCTCTTTCTCCCTGTAGTGCTGTACTGAAACAGCTGCTCTCCCTCTTCTCCTGTGGTGCTGTACTGAAACAGCTGCTCTCCCCCTCTCTCCCTGTAGTGCTGTACTGAAACAGCTGCTCTCCCTCTCTCTCCTGTAGTGCTGTGCTGAAACAGCTGCTCCCCTCTTTCTCCCTGTGGTGCTGTACTGAAACAGCTGCTCTCCCCCCCTCTCTCCCTGTAGTGCTGTACTGAAACAGCTGCTCTCCCCTCTCTCTCCCTGTAGTGCTGTACTGAAACAGCTGCTCTCCCCCTCTCTTTCTCCCTGTAGTGCTGTGCTGAAACAGCTCTCTCTCCCTGTAGTGCTGTACTGAAACAGCTGCTCCCCCTTTCTCTCTGTAGTGCAGTACTGAAACAGCTGCTCTCCCTCTCTCTCCCTGTAGTGCTGTACTGGAACAGCTGCTCTCCCCCTCTCTCTCCCTGTAGTGCTGTACTGAAACAGCTGCTCTCCCCCTCTCTCTCCCTGTAGTGCTGTGCTGAAACAGCTGCTCTCCCTCTCTCTCCCTGTGGTTGCTGTGCTGAAACAGCTGCTCCCTATTTCTCCCTGTAGTGCTGCACTGAAACAGCTGCTCCCCCCCTCTCTCCTGTAGTGCTGTGCTGAAACAGCTGCTCTCCCTCTCTCTCTGTAGTGCTGTACTGAAACAGCTGCTCTCCCTCTTTCTCCCTGTAGTGCTGTACTGAAACAGCTGCTCTCCCTCTCTCTCCCTGTAGTGCTGTACTGAAACAGCTGCTCCCCCTCTCCCTGTAGTGCTGTGCTGAAAGCAGCTGCTCTCCCTCTCTCTCCTGTAGTGCTGTGCTGAAACAGCTGCTCCCCTCTCTCTCCTGTAGTGCTGTGCTGAGCAGCTGCTCCCCTCTCTCTCCTGTAGTGCTGTACTGAAACAGCTGCTCTCCCCCCTCTCTCTCCCTGTAGTGCTGTACTGAAACAGCTGCTCCCCTCTCTCTCCCTGTAGTGCTGTACTGAAACAGCTGCTCCCCCTCTCTCCTGTAGTGCTGTACTGAAACAGCTGCTCTCCTCTCTCTCTGTAGTGCTGTACTGAAACAGCTGCTCTCCCCTCTCTCTCCTGTAGTGCTGTACTGAAACAGCTGCTCCCCCTCTCTCCCTGTAGTGCTGTGCTGAAAGCTGCTCTCCCTTCTCTCCTGTAGTGCTGTGCTGAAACAGCTGCTCTCCCCTCTCTCCCTGTAGTGCTGTACTGAAACAGCTGCTCTCCCTCTTTCTCCCTGCAGTGCTGTACTGAAACTGCTGCTCTCCCTCTCTCCCTGTAGTGCTGTACTGAAACAGCTGCTCTCCCCCTCTCTCTCTCCTGTAGTGCTGTGCTAAACAGCTGCTCTCCCCCTCTCTCTCCCTGTAGTGCTGTACTGGAACAGCTGCTCTCCCCCCTCTCTCTCCCTGTAGTGCTGTACTGAAACAGCTGCTCTCCCCTCTCTCCCTGTAGTGCTGTACTGAAACAGCTGCTGCTCTCCCTGTAGTGCTGTACTGAAACAGCTGCTCCCCCTCTCTCTGTAGTGCTGTACTGAAACAGCTGCTCTCCCTCTCTCTCCTGTAGTGCTGTACTGGAAACAGCTGCTCTCCCCTCTTTCTCCCTGCAGTGCTGTACTGAAACAGCTGCTCTCCCTCTCTCTCCCTGTAGTGCTGTGCTGGAAACAGCTGCTCTCCCTCTCTCTCTCCCTGTGGTGCTGTACTGAAACAGCTGCTCTCCCTCTTTCTCCCTGTAGTGCAGTACTGAAACAGCTGCTCTCCCTCTCTCTCCCTGTAGTGCTGTTCTGAAACAGCTGCTCCCCCTCTTTCTCCCTGTAGTGCTGTACTGAAACAGCTGCTCCCCCTCTCTCTCCCTGTAGTGCTGTACTGAAACAGCTGCTCTCCCCCTCTCTCTCCCTGTAGTGCTGTACTGAAACAGCTGCTCCCCCTCTCTCCCTGTAGTGCTGTACTGAAACAGCTGCTCCCCCTTTCTGTAGTGCTGTGCTGAAACAGCTGCTCTCCTCTCTCTCCCTGTAGTGCTGTACTGAAACAGCTGCTCCCCTCTTTCTCCCTGTAGTGCTACTGGCTGCTCTCCCTCTTTCTCCCTGCAGTGCAGTACTGAAACAGCTGCTCTCCCTCTCTCTCCCTGTAGTGCTGTACTGAAACAGCTGCTCCCCCCCTCTCCCTGTAGTGCTGTGCTGAAACAGCTGCTCTCCCCCTCTCTCTCTCCCTGTAGTGCTGTACTGGAACAGCTGCTCTCCCCTCTCTCTCCCTGTAGTGCTGTACTGAAACAGCTGCTCTCCCTCTCTCTCCCTGTAGTGCTGTACTGGAAACAGCTGCTCCCCCTCTCTCCCTGTAGTGCTGTACTGAAACAGCTGCTCCCCCTTTCTCTCTGTAGTGCTGTACTGAAACAGCTGCTCTCCCCTCTCTCTCCTGTGGTGCTGTACTGAAACAGCTGCTCCCCTCTTTCTCCCTGTAGTGCTGTACTGAAACAGCTGCTCTCTTTCTCCCTGCAGTGCAGTACAAACTGAAACAGCTGCTCTCCCTCTCTCTCCTGTAGTGCTGTACTGGAAAGCTGCTCTCCCCTCTCTCTCTCCCTGTAGTGCTGTACTGAAACAGCTGCTCTCCCTCTTTCTCCCTGTAGTGCAGTACTGAAACAGCTGCTCTCCCTCTCTCTCCCTGTAGTGCTGTACTGAACAGCTGCTCCCCCTCTTTCTCCCTGTAGTGCTGTACTGAAACAGCTGCTCTCCTCTCTCTCCCTGTAGTGCTGTACTGAAACAGCTGCTCCCCCTCTTTCTCCCTGTAGTGCTGTACTGAAACAGCTGCTCTCCCTCTCTCTCCTGTAGTGCTGTACTGAAACAGCTGCTCTCCCCCTCTCTCTCTCCCTGTAGTGCTGTACTGAAACAGCTGCTCTCTCCCTGTAGTGCTGTACTCCCTCTCTCTCTCCCTGTAGTGCTGTACTGAAACAGCTGCTCTCCCTCTTTCTCCCTGTAGTGCAGTACTGAAACAGCTGCTCTCCCCCTCTCTTCCCTGTAGTGCTGTACTGAAACAGCTGCTCTCCCCCCTCTCTCTCTCCCTGTAGTGCTGTACTGAAACAGCTGCTCTCCCTCTCTCTCCCTGTAGTGCTGTACTGAAACAGCTGCTCCCCCTCTTTCTCCCTGTGGTGCTGTACTGAAACAGCTGCTCTCCCTCTTTCTCCCTGCTAGTGCTGTCCAGCTTCTCTCCCTGTAGTGCTGTACTGAAACAGCTGCTCCCCTTTCTCCTGTAGTGCTGTACTGAAACAGCTGCTCCCCTCTTCTCTCTGTAGTGCAGTACTGAAACAGCTGCTCTCCCCTCTCTCTCTCTCCCTGTAGTGCTGTACTGGAACAGCTGCTCTCCCCCTCTCTCTCCCTGTAGTGCTGTACTGAAACAGCTGCTCTCCCCCTCTCTCCCTGTAGTGCTGTACTGAAACAGCTGCTCCCCCCTCTCTCCTGTGGTGCTGTGCTGAAACAGCTGCTCCCCCTTTCTCTCTGTAGTGCTGTACTGAAACAGCTGCTCTCCCTCTCTCTCCCTGTAGTGCTGTACTGAAACAGCTGCTCCCCCTCTTTCTCCCTGTAGTGCTGTACTGAAACAGCTGCTCTCCCTCTTTCTCCCTGCAGTGCAGTACTGAAACAGCTGCTCCCCTCTCTCTCCCTGTAGTGCTGTACTGAACAGCTGCTCTCCCCCTCTCTCTCTCTCCTGTAGTGCTGTACTGAACAGCTGCTCTCCTCTTTCTCCCAGTACTGAAACAGCTGCTCTCCCTGTAGTGCTGTACTGAAACAGCTGCTCCCCCTCTTTCTCCCTGTAGTGCTGTACTGAAACAGCTGCTCCCCTCTCTCTCCCTGCCAGTGCTGTACTGAAACAGCTGCTCTCCCTCTCTCTCCCTGTAGTGCTGTGCTGAAACAGCTGCTCCCCCTCTCTCTCCTGTAGTGCTGTGCTGAAACAGCTGCTCCCCTCTCTCTCCCTGTAGTGTTGTACTGAAACAGCTGCTCTCCCTCTCTCCCTGTAGTGCTGTACTGAAACATCTGCTCCCCTCTCTCTCTCCTGTGGTGCTCTGGAAGCCTGCTCCCCCTTTCTCCCTGTAGTGCTGTACTGAAACAGCTGCTCTCCCTCTCTCTCCCTGTAGTGCTGTACTGAAACAGCTGCTCCCCTCTTTCTCCCTGTAGTGCTGTACTGAAACAGCTGCTCTCCCTCTTTCTCCCTGCAGTGCTGTAGTAGGGGAGAGCAGCTGCTCTCCCTCTCTCTCCTGTAGTGCTGTACTGAAACAGCTGCTCTCCTCTCTCTCTCCCTGTAGTGCTGTACTGAAACAGCTGCTCTCCCCTCTCTCTCCCTGTAGTGCTGTACTGGAACAACTGCTCTCCCTCTCTCTCCCTGTAGTGCTGTACTGAAACAGCTGCTCTCCCCTCTCTCTCCTGTAGTGTTGTACTGAAACAGCTGCTCCCCCTCTCTCTCCCTGTAGTGCTGTGCTGAAACAGCTGCTCTCCCCTCTCTCCCTGTAGTGCTGTACTGAAACAGCTGCTCTCCCTCTCTCTCCCTGTAGTGCTGTACTGAAACAGCTGCTCTCCCCCCTCTCTCTCCCTGTAGTGCTGTACTGAAACAGCTGCTCCCCCCCTCTCTCCCTGTAGTGCTGTACTGAAACAGCTGCTCCCCCTTTCTCTCTGTAGTGCTGTACTGAAACAGCTGCTCTGCTCTCCCTGTGGTGCTGTACTGAAACAGCTGCTCCCCCTCTTTCTCCCTGTAGTGCTGTACTGAAACAGCTGCTCTCCCTCTTTCTCCCTGCAGTGCAGTACTGAAACAGCTGCTCTCCCTCTCTCTCCCTGTAGTGCTGTACTGAAACAGCTGCTCTCCCCCTCTCTCTCTCCCTGTAGTGCTGTGCTGAAACAGCTGCTCTCCCCCTCTCTCTCTCCTGTAGTGCTGTACTGGAACAGCTGCTCTCCCCTCTCTCTCCCTGTAGTGCTGTACTGAAAACAGCTGCTCTCCCCTCTCTCCCTGTAGTGCTGTACTGAAACAGCTGCTCCCCCTCTCTCCCTGTAGTGCTGTACTGAAACAGCTGCTCCCCTTTCTCTCTGTAGTGCTGTACTGAAACAGCTGCTCCCCCTCTCTCTCCCTGTAGTGCTGTGCTGAAACAGCTGCTCCCCTCTTTCTCCCTGTAGTGCTGTACTGAAACAGCTGCTCTCCCTCTTTCTCCCTGCAGTGCAGTACTGAAACAGCTGCTCTCCCTCTCTCTCCCTGTAGTGCTGTACTGAAACAGCTGCTCTCCCCCTCTCTCTCTCTCCCTGTAGTGCTGTACTGAAGCAGCTGCTCTCCCTCTTTCTCCCTGTAGTGCAGTACTGAAACAGCTGCTCTCCTCTCCTGTAGTGCTGTACTGAGAACAGCTGCTCCCCCTCTTTCTCCCTGTAGTGCTGTACTGAAACAGCTGCTCTCCCTCTTTCTCCTGTAGTGCTGTGCTGAAACAGCTGCTCTCCCCTCTCTCCCTGTAGTGCTGTACTGAAACAGCTGCTCCCCCTCTCTCTCTGTAGTGCTGTACTGAAACAGCTGCTCTCCCCCTTTCTCTCTGCAGTGCAGTACTGAAACAGCTGCTCTCCCCCTTTCTCTCTGGAGTGCAGTACTGAAACAGCTGCTCTCCCCCTCTCTCCCTGTAGTGCTGTACTGAAACAGCTGCTCTCCCCCGCTCTCCCTGTAGTGCTGTACTGAAACAGCTGCTCCCCCTTTCTCCTGTAGTGCTGTACTGAGAACAGCTGCTCTCCCTCTCTCCTGTAGTGCTGTACTGAAACAGCTGCTCCCCCTCTTTCTCCCTGTAGTGCTGTACTGAAACAGCTGCTCTCCCTCTTTCTCCCTGCAGTGCAGTACTGAAACAGCTGCTCTCCCTCTCTCTCCCTGTAGTGCTGTACTGAAACAGCTGCTCTCCCCCTCTCTCTCTCTCCCTGTAGTGCTGTACTGAAACAGCTGCTCTCCCCCCCTCTCTCTCTCCCTGTAGTGCTGTACTGGAACAGCTGCTCTCCCCCTCTCTCTCCCTGTAGTGCTGTACTGAAACAGCTGCTCCCCCTCTCTCCCTGTAGTGTTGTACTGAAACAGCTGCTCCCCTCTCTCTCCCTGTAGTGTTGTACTGAAACAGCTGCTCTCCCCCTCTCTCCCTGTAGTGCTGTACTGAAACAGCTGCTCCCCCTCTCTCCCTGTAGTGCTGTACTGAAACAGCTGCTCTCCCTCTCTCTCCCTGTAGTGCTGTACTGAAACAGCTGCTCCCCCTCTTTCTCCCTGTAGTGCTGTACTGAAACAGCTGCTCTCCCTCTTTCTCCCTGTAGTGCAGTACTGAAACAGCTGCTCTCCCTCTCTCTCCTGTGGTGCTGTGCTGAAACAGCTGCTCCCCCTCTTTCCCTGTAGTGCTGAACTGAAACAGCTGCTCTCCCTCTTTCTCCCTGTAGTGCTGTACTGAAACAGCTGCTCTCCCCTCTCTCCCTGTAGTGCTGTGCTGAAACAGCTGCTCCCCCTCTCTCTCTGTAGTGCTGTACTGAAACAGCTGCTCTCCCTCTCTCCCTGTAGTGCTGTACTGAAACAGCTGCTCCCCCTCTCTCTCCCTGTAGTGCTGTGCTGAAACAGCTGCTCTCCCCCTCTCCCTGTGGTGCTGTACTGAAACAACTGAAGCAGCTGCTCTCCCCCCTCTCTCTCCCTGTAGTGCTGTACTGAAACAGCTGCTCCCCCTCTCTCCCTGTAGTGCTGTACTGAAACAGCTGCTCCCCCTTTCTCCTGTAGTGCTGTACTGAAACAGCTGCTCTCCCTCTCTCCCTGTAGTGCTGTACTGAAACAGCTGCTCCCCCTCTTTCTCCCTGTAGTGCTGTACTGAAACAGCTGCTCTCCCTCTTTCTCCCTGCAGTGCAGTACTGAAACAGCTGCTCTCCTCTCTCTCCCTGTAGTGCTGTGCTGAAACAGCTGCTCTCCCTCTTTCTCCTGTAGTGCAGTACTGAAACAGCTGCTCTCCCTCTCTCTCCCTGTATTGCTGTACTGGAACAGCTGCTCCCCTCTTTCTCCCTGTAGTGCTGCACTGAAACAGCTGCTCCCCCATCTCTCCCTGTAGTGCTGTACTGAAACAGCTGCTCTCCCCCTCTCTCTCTGTAGTGCTGTACTGAAACAGCTGCTCTCCCTCTTTCTCCCTGTAGTGCAGTACTGAAACAGCTGCTCTCCCTCTCTCTCCCTGTAGTGCTGTACTGAAACAGCTGCTCCCCCCTCTCTCCTGTAGTGCTGTACTGAAACAGCTGCTCTCCCTCTCTCTCCCTGTACTGCTGTACTGAAACAGCTGCTCCCCTCTCTCTCCTGTAGTGCTGTACTGAAACAGCTGCTCCCCCTCTCTCCTGTAGTGCTGTACTGAAACAGCTGCTCTCCCTCTCTCTCCCTGTAGTGCTGTACTGAAACAGCTGCTCCCCCTCTCTCTCCCTGTAGTGCTGTACTGAAACAGCTGCTCTCCCCCTCTCCCTGTAGTGCTGTACTGAAACAGCTGCTCTCCTCTCTCTCCCTGTAGTGCTGTACTGAAACAGCTGCTCTCCCCCCTCTCTCCCTGTAGTGCTGTACTGAAACAGCTGCTCCCTGTAGTGCTGTACTGAAACAGCTGCTCCCCCTTTCCTCTGTAGTGCTGTACTGAAACAGCTGCTCTCCCCTCTCTCCCTGTAGTGCTGTACTGAACAGCTGCTCCCCTCTTTCTCCCTGTAGTGCTGTACTGAAACAGCTGCTCTCCTCTTTCTCCCTGCAGTGCAGTACTGAAACAGCTGCTCTCCCTCTCTCTCCCTGTAGTGCTGTACTGAAACAGCTGCTCTCCCCTCTCTCTCTCCCTGTAGTGCTGTACTGAAACAGCTGCTCTCCCCCCTCTCTCTCTCGCTGTAGTGCTGTACTGGAACAGCTGCTCTCCCCCTCTCTCTCCCTGTAGTGCAGTACTGAAACAGCTGCTCTCCCCCTCTCTCCCTGTAGTGCTGTACTGAAACAGCTGCTCCCCCCGCTCTCCCTGTAGTGCTGTACTGAAACAGCTGCTCCCCCTTTCTCTCTGTAGTGCTGTACTGAAACAGCTGCTCTCCCTCTCTCTCCCTGTAGTGCTGTACTGAAACAGCTGCTCCCCCTCTTTCTCCCTGTAGTGCTGTACTGAAACAGCTGCTCTCCCTCTTTCTCCCTGCAGTGCAGTACTGAAACAGCTGCTCTCCCTCTCTCTCCCTGTAGTGCTGTACTGAAACAGCTGCTCTCCCCCTCTCTCTCTCTCCCTGTAGTGCTGTACTGAAACAGCTGCTCTCCCTCTTTCTCCCTGTAGTGCAGTACTGAAACAGCTGCTCTCCCTGTAGTGCTGTACTGAAACAGCTGCTCCCCCTCTTTCTCCCTGTAGTGCTGTACTGAAACAGCTGCTCTCCCTCTTTCTCCCTGTAGTGCTGTACTGAAACAGCTGCTCTCCCTCTCTCTCCCTGTAGTGCTGTACTGAAACAGCTGCTCCCCCTTTCTCTCTGTAGTGCTGTACTGAAACAGCTGCTCCCCCTTTCTCTCTGTAGTGCAGTACTGAAACAGCTGCTCCCCCTTTCTCTCTGGAGTGCAGTACTGAAACAGCTGCTCTCCCCCTCTCTCCCTGTAGTGCTGTACTGAAACAGCTGCTCTCCCCCGCTCTCCCTGTAGTGCTGTACTGAAACAGCTGCTCCCCCTTTCTCTCTGTAGTGCTGTACTGAAACAGCTGCTCTCCCTCTCTCTCCCTGTAGTGCTGTACTGAAACAGCTGCTCCCCCTCTTTCTCCCTGTAGTGCTGTACTGAAACAGCTGCTCTCCCTCTTTCTCCCTGCAGTGCAGTACTGAAACAGCTGCTCTCCCTCTCTCTCCCTGTAGTGCTGTACTGAAACAGCTGCTCTCCCCCTCTCTCTCTCTCCCTGTAGTGCTGTACTGAAACAGCTGCTCTCCTCCCCTCTCTCTCTCCCTGTAGTGCTGTACTGGAACAACTGCTCTCCCCCTCTCTCTCCCTGTAGTGCTGTACTGAAACAGCTGCTCTCCCTCTCTCTCCCTGTAGTGTTGTACTGAAACAGCTGCTCCCCCTCTCTCTCCCTGTAGTGTTGTACTGAAACAGCTGCTCTCCCCCTCTCTCTCTCTGTAGTGCTGTACTGAAACAGCTGCTCCCCCCTCTCTCCCTGTAGTGCTGTACTGAAACAGCTGCTCTCCCTCTCTCTCCCTGTAGTGCTGTACTGAAACAGCTGCTCCCCTCTTTCTCCCTGTAGTGCTGTACTGAAACAGCTGCTCTCCCTCTTTCTCCCTGTAGTGCAGTACTGAAACAGCTGCTCTCCCTCCTCTCCCTTCTGCTGTACTGAAACAGCTGCTCCCCTCTTTCTCCTGTAGTGCTGAACTGGAAACAGCTGCTCTCCCTCTTTCTCCCTGTAGTGCTGTACTGAAACAGCTGCTCTCCCTCTCTCTCCCTGTAGTGCTGTACTGAAACAGCTGCTCCCCCTTTCTCTCTGTAGTGCTGTACTGAAACAGCTGCTCCCCCTTTCTCTCTGTAGTGCAGTACTGAAACAGCTGCTCCCCCTTTCTCTCTGTAGTGCAGTACTGAAACAGCTGCTCTCCCCCTCTCTCCCTGTAGTGCTGTACTGAAACAGCTGCTCTCCCCCGCTCTCCCTGTAGTGCTGTACTGAAACAGCTGCTCCCCCTTTCTCTCTGTAGTGCTGTACTGAAACAGCTGCTCTCCCTCTCTCTCCCTGTAGTGCTGTACTGAAACAGCTGCTCCCCCTCTTTCTCCCTGTAGTGCTGTACTGAAACAGCTGCTCTCCCTCTTTCTCCCTGCAGTGCAGTACTGAAACAGCTGCTCTCCCTCTCTCTCCCTGTAGTGCTGTACTGAAACAGCTGCTCTCCCCCTCTCTCTCTCTCCCTGTAGTGCTGTACTGAAACAGCTGCTCTCCCCCCTCTCTCTCTCCCTGTAGTGCTGTACTGGAACAGCTGCTCTCCCCCTCTCTCCCTGTAGTGCTGTACTGAAACAGCTGCTCTCCCCCTCTCTCTCCCTGTAGTGCTGTACTGAAACAGCTGCTCTCCCTCTCTCTCCCTGTAGTGTTGTACTGAAACAGCTGCTCCCCCTCTCTCTCCCTGTAGTGTTGTACTGAAACAGCTGCTCTCCCCTCTCTCTCCCTGTAGTGCTGTACTGAAACAGCTGCTCTCCCCCTCTCTCCCTGTAGTGCTGTACTGAAACAGCTGCTCTCCCTCTCTCTCCCTGTAGTGCTGTACTGAAACAGCTGCTCCCCCTCTTTCTCCCTGTAGTGCTGTACTGAAACAGCTGCTCCACCCCTCTCTCCCTGTAGTGCTGTACTGAAACAGCTGCTCTCCCTCTCTCTCCCTGTAGTGCTGTACTGAAACAGCTGCTCCCCCTCTCTCCCTGTAGTGCAGTACTGAAACAGCTGCTCCCCCTCTCTCTCCCTGTAGTGCTGTACTGAAACAGCTGCTCTCCCCCTCTCTCTCTCTGTAGTGCTGTACTGAAACAGCTGCTCTCCCTCTCTCTCCCTGTAGTGCTGTACTGAAACAGCTGCTCTCCCTCTCTCTCTGTAGTGCTGTACTGAAACAGCTGCTCTCCCCCTCTCTCTCCCTGTAGTGCTGTACTGAAACAGCTTCTCCCCCCTCTCTCCCTGTAGTGCTGTACTGAAACAGCTGCTCTCCCTCTCTCTCCCTGTAGTGCTGTACTGAAACAGCTGCTCCCCCTCTTTCTCCCTGTAGTGCTGTACTGAAACAGCTGCTCTCCCTCTCTCTCCCTGTAGTGCTGTACTGAAACAGCTGCTCTCCCCTCTCTCTCTCTCCCTGTAGTGCTGTACTGAAACAGCTGCTCTCTCCCTGTAGTGCTGTACTGAAACAGCTGCTCTCCCTCTCTCTCCCTGTAGTGCTGTACTGAAACAGCTGCTCTCCCTCTCTCTCCCTGTAGTGCTGTACTGAAACAGCTGCTCCCCTCTCTCTCCCTGTAGTGCTGTACTGAAACAGCTGCTCTCCCTCTCTCTCCCTGTAGTGCTGTACTGAAACAGCTGCTCTCCCTCTCTCTGTAGTGCTGTACTGAAACAGCTGCTCTCCCCCTCTCTCTCCCTGTAGTGCTGTACTGAAACAGCTTCTCCCCCCTCTCTCCCTGTAGTGCTGTACTGAAACAGCTGCTCTCCCTCTCTCTCCCTGTAGTGCTGTACTGAAACAGCTGCTCCCCCTCTTTCTCCCTGTAGTGCTGTACTGAAACAGCTGCTCTCCCTCTCTCTCCCTGTAGTGCTGTACCGAAACAGCTGCTCTCCCCCTCTCTCTCTCTCCCTGTAGTGCTGTACTGAAACAGCTGCTCTCTCCCTGTAGTGCTGTACTGAAACAGCTGCTCCCCCTCTCTCTCCCTGTAGTGCTGTACTGAAACAGATGCTCCCTCTCTCTCCCTGTATTGCTGTACTGAAACAGCTGCTCCCCCTCTTTCTCCCTGTAGTGCTGTACTGAAACAGCTGCTCTCCCTCTTTCTCCCTGTAGTGCAGTACTGAAACAGCTGCTCTCCCCTCTCTCTCCTGTAGTGCTGTACTGAAACAGCTGCTCTCCCCCTCTCTCTCCCTGTAGTGCTGTACTGAAACAGCTGCTCTCCCTCTTTCTCCCTGTAGTGCAGTACTGAAACAGCTGCTCTCCCTCTCTCTCTGTAGTGCTGTACTGAAACAGCTGCTCTCCCCCTCTCTCCCTGTAGTGCTGTACTGAAACAGCTTCTCCCCCCTCTCTCCCTGTAGTGCTGTACTGAAACAGCTGCTCTCCCTCTCTCTCCCTGTAGTGCTGTACTGAAACAGCTGCTCCCCCTCTTTCTCCCTGTAGTGCTGTACTGAAACAGCTGCTCTCCCTCTCTCTCCCTGTAGTGCTGTACTGAAACAGCTGCTCTCCCCCTCTCTCTCTCTCCCTGTAGTGCTGTACTGAAACAGCTGCTCTCTCCCTGTAGTGCTGTACTGAAACAGCTGCTCTCCCTCTCTCTCCCTGTAGTGCTGTACTGAAACAGCTGCTCTCCCTCTCTCTCCCTGTAGTGCTGTACTGAAACAGCTGCTCCCCCTCTCTCCCTGTAGTGCTGTACTGAAACAGCTGCTCCCCCTCTCTCTGTAGTGCTGTACTGAAACAGCTGCTCTCCCTCTCCCTCCCTGTAGTGTTGTACTGAAACAGCTGCTCCCCCTCTCTCTCCCTGTACTGAAACAGCTGCTCTCCCCCTCTCTCTCCCTGTAGTGCTGTACTGAAACAGCTGCTCTCCCTCTCTCTCCCTGTAGTGCTGTACTGAAACAGCTGCTCTCCCTCTCTCTGTAGTGCTGTACTGAAACAGCTGCTCTCCCCCTCTCTCTCCCTGTAGTGCTGTACTGAAACAGCTTCTCCCCCCTCTCTCCCTGTAGTGCTGTACTGAAACAGCTGCTCTCCCTCTCTCTCCCTGTATTGCTGTACTGAAACAGCTGCTCTCTCCCTGTAGTGCTGTACTGAAACAGCTACTCTATCCCTGTAGTGCTGTACTGAAACAGCTGCTCTCCCTCTTTCTCCCTGTAGTGCAGTACTGAAACAGCTGCTCTCCCTCTCTTTCCCTGTAGTGCTGTACTGAAACAGCTGCTCTCCCCCTCTCTCTCTCTCCCTGTAGTGCTGTACTGAAACAGCTGCTCTCCCTCTCTCTCCCTGTAGTGCTGTACTGAAACAGCTGCTCTCCCCCTCTCCCTGTAGTGCTGTACTGAAACAGCTGCTCTCCCCCCCTCTCTCTCTCCCTGTAGTGCTGTACTGGAACAGCTGCTCTCCCCCTCTCTCTCCCTGTAGTGCAGTACTGAAACAGCTGCTCTCCCCCTCTCTCCCTGTAGTGCTGTACTGAAACAGCTGCTCTCCCTCTTTCTCCCTGTAGTGCAGTACTGAAACAGCTGCTCTCCCTCTCTCTCCCTGTAGTGCTGTACTGAAACAGCTGCTCCCCCTCTTTCTCCCTGTAGTGCTGAACTGAAACAGCTGCTCTCCCTCTTTCTCCCTGTAGTGCTGTACTGAAACAGCTGCTCTCCCTCTCTCTCCCTGTAGTGCTGTACTGAAACAGCTGCTCTCCCTCTCTCTCCCTGTAGTGCTATACTGAAACAGCTGCTCTCCCTCTCTCCCTGTAGTGCTGTACTGAAACAGCTGCTCTCCCTCTCTCTCCCTGTAGTGCTGTACTGAAACAGCTGCTCCCCCTCTCTCCCTGTAGTGCTGTACTGAAACAGCTGCAAACACGTGACTTGTAATGTTGTGGCATGCGGGCCTCGCTCTGCTGCTTTTTTGGACTTAACATGACTGGGCAGGGGCACAGCCATTGGCTTTATTACGGAGAGACCTACTCCTCAGTTTCATCAGATGTCCGGGTGGCTGGTCTCAGTTCCCATAGGCGAAGAAGCCGCATGTACTGGTCTGGCGTGGTTACATGTGGTCTGCAGTTGGCTTCTGGTAGAGAATTGAACATTCAATTATCTGGTAACAGCTCTAGTGGATATTCCTGCAGTCAGCATGCCAAATACCGGTCAAAAATTGTTGTGCCTACTCATTCCAGGGTTTTTAAAATGTATTTTTACTCTTTTTACATTGCAGAATAATAGTGAAGACATGAACTATGAAATAACAAATATGGAATCATTAGTAATCAAAAAAGTGTTAAACAAATCCAAATATATGTTATATTTGAAAAATCACAAATGTCTTGTTGCCACCTAGTTTTGCCTTGACAGCTTTGCACTGACACAAGTCATTCTCTCAACCAGCTTTTTGAGGTAGTCACCTGGAATGCATTTCAATTAACATGTGTGCCTTGTTAGAAGTTAAGTTGTTGAATTTCTTCCTCAATGCGTTTGAGCCAATCAGTTGTGTTGTGACACTGTAGGGGTGGTATACAGAAGATATGGTATATTGGGAAAGACCAAGTCCATATTATGTCAAGAACTGCTCAAATAAGCAAAGAGAAACTGCAGTCCATCATTACCTTAAGGACCACCACAGGAATGGAAGACCCAGAGTTACTTCTGTTGCAGAGGATACGTTCATTAGAGTTACCAGCCTGGGAAATGGCAGCCCAAATAAATCTTCAAGAGTTCAGAAAACAGACACTTCTCAACATCAACTCTTCAGAGGAGACTGCATGAATCAGGCCTTCATGGTTAAATGTCTGCAAACAAACCACTACTAAAGGACACCAATAAGAAAGACTTGCTTGGGCCAAGAAACATGATCAAGGGACATTAGACTGGTGGATATCTGTCCTTTGGTCTGTCAGTCCAAATTTGCGATCTTTGGTTTCAAACTCAAAGTTGGTGAACGGATGATCTCCCATCTGAACAACGCCATCCATCTCGTTTGGTGGGACAAATGATAGTGGGACTATCATTTGTTTTTCAAAGGACAATGACCCAACACACTTCCAGGTGGTGTAAGGGATAATTGACCAAGAAGGAGAGTGATGGAGTGCTGTATCAGAAGACCTGGTCTCCACAATCCCCCGACCTCAACCAAATTGAGACGGTTTGGGATGAGTTAGACCGCAGAGTGAAGGAAAAGCAGCCAACAAGTTCTGTTTTTCAACCACTAAACAAATGTCTTGTTAGCAAACTAGTTTTGGTTAGGACAAAGAGGGATTTGCCTGACACAAGTCATTTTTCAAACATTTTTTACAGACAGATTATTTAACTTATATCACTGTATCACAATTCCGTTGGTCAGAAGTTTACATATACTAAGTTGACTGTGCCTTTAAACAGCTTGGAAAATTCCAGAAATGTTGTCATGGCTTTGAAGCTTCTGATTGGCTAATTGACATCATTTGAGTCAATTGGAGGTGTACCTGTGGATGTCATTTCAGGCCTACCTTCAAACTCAGTGCCTCTTTGCTTGACATCATGGGAAAATCAAAAGAAATCAGCCAAGACATCGGAAAAAATTGTAGACCTCTACAAGTCTGGTTCATCCTTAGGGAGCAACAAATGCCTGAAGGTACCACGTTTATCTGTACAAACAATAGTACCAGGTATAAACACCATGGGACCAAAGCCGTCATGCCGCTCAGGAAGGAAACTGCCTTCTGTCTCCTTGAGATGAATGTACTTTGGTGCGAAAAGTGCAAATCAATCCCAGAACAACGGCAAAGGACCTTGTGAAGATGCTGGATGAATCAGGTACAAAATGATCTATATCCACAGTAAAACGAGTTCTATATTGACATAACCTAAAGGCCGCTCGGAAGGGAGCCACTGCTTCAAAAGCCAGACTACAACAGATTACTTTTTGGAGGAATGTCCTCTGGTCTGATGAAACTAAAAAAAATAACTGTTTGGTCATAATTATGTTTGGAGGAAAAAGAGGGATGCCTGCAAGCCGAAAAACACCATCCCAATGTTAAATTGTACTAGGCTAATCGCCCGGAGCATGAGCTCACTAAGCTAGACGGAGAAAGAAGCTCTTCAGGATGATAAAGGAGGAAGATGAGGCTATCACATTGAAAGAAGAAGAGGATGTTATTACAGTGAAAGAGGAAGATGTGAAAGAGGTTGTCAGAGTAGGGGAGGAGGTAGAATCTTTAACAATGAAAAAGGAGGAAGATGACATAACATTGAAAGAAGAGGAAGAACCTTTTGGAGTAAAAGAGGAAGAGGAGGCTACCTCAATTAAAGAGGAGGAGGAAGACGTTTTGGGAGTGAAAAAAGGCTGAAGATCCGATTAACACCAGTGAGTGCTGACTTAAAAACGGGCACAAAATATGCATTTCTCGAACTAATGTGGGGTTTAAAGAGGCATTCTACTGAAGTTCTACACTTTAATATGTTGTTCAGTACTGAATAAATTGTTAAAGGTGCAATCCGTCATTGGTACATATATTTAGACTTTTATATTAGATTTATTGAAATGTCCATGTGGTCACATTAAAGTACTCTTCATCTAACAGGCTTTTCAAATTCAACATTGGTGCATAATTTCTACTTAAATTATCAAAGGGACGCAAAAGGGCACCCATTTCGTGGAACAACCCTTTAACATTTGCAACACAAACAGTATTTTACAAAATGATGATGAAAGTTTGCATTTTAGGCCCTTTTTAGACATATTCATGCCTCTTGTAAGACTCTGTGATTGTAATAGAAGATCATAAGTTTACCATCTGTTTGATGTTCTCATTCACACAGGAGAGAGACATGACTATGGTGGATCCTCTGGGAAGCCTCAACAACATCCTGATGCTGACGAGGAAGAGAAGAGTCTCTCCAGATCAGAACACCAGATGGTACAGCTTGGTCTGGTCTAGCATACAGCTTGCTCTATTGGGGTCTGGGCTGGGTTTCTGTAAAGCACTTCATGACAACAGTGACATCAGCATCCATAATGATATGTGTTTGTGTCCCCTCTTTATGGTTACTAGGACAACGCTAGCCCTTCCTCCCTCCCAGAGTCCCTGTGTCGTGCCTCTCCCGGTAGCGCCTTACTGGGTATGAAGAGGTTGTCTGTGCTGCTGGTGGACTGCAAGAAAACAACAGGGCTGAGTGGAACTGTGAGAGGAGGAGCAGAGAAGAAAGGATCAGATTTGACACAAAGTAAGTGCTGTAGTTTAGTTTGAACAAATACAATAGATCTGCCCACTGGTATCTGTGACCAGGACAACCAGTGGAGTTATGTTAGTTGACAGGAAGATAGACTGGTGGATATGGATGTTATGAATATCATAACACTGAAAAGGATTCTGCCAATGAAAAGAGAGAAACCAATAGACCATATTAAACATTGATGAAAGTTAGCTTTAGAGAAAAAGTTTCAAGTTGATCCAATGCGAAGTGCGTGTTTTACAGAAACCTTTCCTTAAAACATTATGGATGTTACATTGCCTGTCCTAGTCAACCCACCTATCTTTACAAGACTCTAGAACAGGAAAACATGATGGAGTCTTAAAGGAGGACTGTATCAGCTAATGATGAAACATGGAGTCTTAAAGGAGGCCTGTAGCATCTAATGATGAAACCTTATGGAGTCTTAAAGGAGGACTGTAGCATCTAATGATGAAACATGGAGTCTTAAAGGAGGACTGTAGCATCTAATGAAACATGGAGTCTTAAAGGAGGACTGTAGCATCTAATGATGAAACAGTATGGAGTCTTAAAGGAGGACTGTAGCATCTAATGATGAAACATTATGGAGTCTTAAAGGAGGACTGTAGCATCTAATGATGAAACCTTATGGAGTCTTAAAGGAGGACTGTAGCATCTAATGAAACATGGAGTCCTAACTTCTTATGGCTAGCGGAACCCCTCAACAACATTCCTCTGAAAAGGCAGAGCGCGAAATACAAAATATTTTATTGAAATATTAACTTTCATACATTCACAAGTGCAATAAACCAAATTATAGCTTGCCTTCTTGTTAATCTACCCATCGTGTCTGATTTCAAAAGAGCGTTACAGCGAAAGCACACCATATAATTATGTTAGGTCAGAGCCTCAAAAACACACACAGCCATTTTCCAGCCAAAAGAGGAGTCACAAGAAGCAGAAAATCAATGACAAAACTTATGTTACACAATACATGTATGTTTTGTTGATAAAGTTCATATTTATATCACTCATCAAGTACTGTCAAATCTGGTGCAAGTAGATGCAGTACTTAACCCCCAACCCCCTTTGTTCAGGGACACATTATTCCATTTCAGTTCGTCACATGTCACTTGTTCAGTTTTGAATGTTGTTGAATCTTGTTATGTTCCAACAAAAATTTACACATCTTAAGTTTGCTGAAAGTAGTTTGAGAGGATGTTAATTTGTTTGCTGAGTTTAGATTGGCGAGTGGAAAAAAACAATTTAACCATCAACGATTTACAGTTCATATAAGTCAGTCATTGTAAATAAATACATTAGGCCCAAATCTATGGACTTTACATGACTGGGCAGGGGAGCAGCCATTGGTGGGCCCTGGATGGCATAAGCCCACCTCACTAACCTTTGATGATCTTCATCAGATGGCACTCATAGGACTTCATGTTACACAATACATGTATGTTTTGTTCGATAAAGTTCATATTTATATCAATCTCACTGCAAGTACTGTCAAATCTGGTGCAGTTCATGAGTAGATGCAATGCAGTACTTAAACCCCCCCCCCTTTGGTCAGGGACACATTATTCCATTTCAGTTCGTCACATGTCTGTGGAACTTGTTCAGTTTTGAATGTTGTTGAATCTTGTTATGTTCCAACAAATATTTACACATCTTCAGTTTGCTGAAAATAAACGCAGTTGACAGTGAGAGGATGTTAATTTGTTTGCTGAGTTTAGATTGGCGAGTGGAAAAAAACAATTTAATCAATTTTAGAATAATGTTGAAATGTAACAACATTTGGAAAAGGTGAAGGGGTCTGAATACTTAACGAATGCACAGTGTCTGTGTGTATACTGAACCAAAATATAAACAACAATTTCAACGATTTACAGTTCATATAAGTAATTCATTGTAAATAAATACATTAGGCCCAAATCTATGGACTTTACATGACTGGGCAGGGGAGCAGCCATTGGTGGGCCCTGGAGGGCATAAGCCCATCCATTGCGGTGCCAGGCCCAGCCAATCAGAATTTAGTTTTCCCCCACAAAAGGTCTTCATTACGAATAGAAATACAACTCAGGTGGCTGGTCTCAGATGCTGTGGGGATCCTGGGCTGGCGTCGTTATATGTGGTCTGTGGTTGTGAGGCCAGTTGGATGTACTGCCAAATTCTCTAAAACGATGTTGGAGGCAGCTTCTGGTAGAGAATTGAACATTCAATTATCTGGTAACAGCTCTAGCGGATATTCCTGCAGTCAGCATGTCAATTGCATGCTCCCTCAAAACTTGAGACACCTGTGGCATTGTGTTGTGTGACAAAACTGCACATTTTAGTGTGGCCTTTTATTCTCCCCAGCACAAGGTGCACCTGTGTAATGATCATGCTGTTTAATCAGCTTGACATGCCACACCTGTCAGGTGGATGAATTTTCTTGGCAAAGGAGAAATGTTTACTAACAGGGATGTAAAAATTTCTGCAATCTTTTTTTTCAGCTCATGAAATATCCAACACTTTACATGTTGCATTTATATTTGTGTTTATTGTAGTTACAATCAGTTTTAGGAACATATTTCCAAATATTTCACCTTATTTTTTACTTTACCCAAAATATGACATCAGCGATAGTCAAAATGTTGAAAACCTGTCAACGTCTAAATAAGAAATTGGTCCATTTAAACAGCAGGTGTCGATCCCTTTCGACAATGGGGAGATTTTACTGATGTGCTTTGTGTCTTCGATGTAAAAACAAGTTTTTTACAATCACACACAATTACTTCTTTAGTTATTTTATTTTAAGGAAGTGTGTAGGTCACATTCTGTATCATACAGCTATGAAAGTTATATATTTAGAACCACCTGCTCAATTGGAATCCAGTGATGTCTGTGTCTTCAGTGTCCTAGAACTGTCTAGTTTTTTGTGTTCTGACTTGTAAAACAGGATGAATAAAATAAGTAATGTAAACATATAAGTAATTACCAGAAAGCTCTATATTTGTTTTAAAATCACACTAAGATTGTTAAAACTGGCCTCAGGTTATTGAGATCTGATTAGGATTTACTCTCATAGCACTGTTGTTTTATCATGTGGAGGTTTCATTCGGGTATCTATTTAAAAAAATAAACTGTCTTTGGCAGGAGAAAGACCAGACTCAGTGGAACCAGAGGCAGGGACGTCCAAACCAGCAAGAAGACACCAGTGCTCCCCAATGTGGAAAGGGTTGTAACCGGTTTTGGGACCTGAAACAACATGAGAAAATACACACAGGGGAGAAGTCTACCACTGCTCCCAGTGTGGAAAGATTTTAAAGATTTAGTGAATCTGAAACAAAATGAGAAGCCTTATCACTGCTCCCAGTCAAGTGGGCCCAGGTAGGGAATCTGAAACAGCATGAGCTAGTACACACAGGGGAGAAGCCTTACCACTGCTCCCAGTGTGGCAAGTGTTTTAGCCAGTTAGGGAATCTTAAACAGCATGAGCTAGTACACACAGGGGAGAAGCCTCACCACTGCTCCCAGTGTGGCAAGTGTTTCAGCCAGTCAAGGGATCTGAAAAAACACGAAAGAATACACACAGGGGAGAAGCCTTACCACTGCTCCCAGTGTGGCAAGTGTTTCACCCAGTTAGGGAATCTTAAACAGCATGAGCTAGTACACACAGGGGAGAAGCCTTACCACTGCTCCCAGTGTGGCAAGTGTTTTAACCAGTTAAGTACTCTGACACGACATGAGCTAGTACACACAGGGGAGAAGCCATACCACTGCTCCCAGTGTGGCAAGTGTTTTAACCAGTCAGGACACCTGAAAGCTCACGAGCTAGTGCACACAGGGGAGAAGCCTTACCACTGCTCCCAGTGTGGCACGTGTTTTAACCAGTTAAGGACTCTGAAACGACATGAGCTAGTACACACATGGGAGAAGCCATACCACTGCTCCCAGTGTGGCAAGTGTTTTAACCGGTCAGGACACCTGAAAGCTCATGAGCTAGTACACACCGGGGAGAAGCCTTACCGCTGCTCCCAGTGTGGCAAGTGTTTTAACCAGTTATTGACTCTGAAACGACATGAGCTAGTCACAGGGCCATACCACTGCTCCCAGTGTGGCAAGTGTTTTAAGCTGTCAGGACACCTGAAAGCTCAGAATACACACAGGGGAGAAGCCTTACCACTGCTCCCAGTGTGGCAAGTGTTTTAACCAGTTATGGACTCTGAAACAACATGAGCTAGTACACACAGGGGAGAAGCCTTACCACTGCTCCCAGTGTGGCAAGTGTTTTAGCCAGTTAGGGAATCTGAAACAACATGAGCTAGTACACACAGGGGAGAAGCCTTACCACTGCTCCCAGTGTGGCAAGTGTTTTAACCAGTTAGGGAGCCTGAAAGCTCATGAGCTAGTACACACAGGGGAGAAGCCTTAACACTGTTCCCAGTGTGGAAGAAGTTTTAACCAGAAAAACAGCCTGAACCAACATGAGAGAATACACAGAGGGGAGATGCATTACCACTCCTCCCAGGGTGCAAAGCATTTGCCCATTTAGGAAGCCTGAAAGAGCATAACACAGAGGAGAAAGCTTACAAAAGCTTAGACTTTGGGAAAACATATTACTCATAACAATCACTTAATACACATCATGAGAGAATCCACACAGGAGAGAGAACTTACTTCTCTTAGCGTGTATATTGATATTTCACATCTCATTTTTCTTACAATTCATCAGAGAACATACACAGTTCTCCCGTTGTCTTTCATTGTTGCCTTATAATGTGTTTACCTGTTTTTACCAGATGAAATTGCTTCTTCCAATTATTGATAAACATGTACCTGTTAAGAAACTGACTGTTGTGGCAGAGTTGGGGCAAAAGGAGTGGCTAATAAGTCTGGCTGCACATCTGGCTGGCTTACATACTGCAAATTGAGAAATTATGTGACCAAACTCAACAAAAATAATCAACTTTATTATGAAGCCAAGATCAATGATATAAAGAATGATGGAAAAAAAATTGTAAAAAAACATCATGAAAGAAAAGCAGTGCAAGTATTGAATTTTGTAAAGTTAGTGTGGGAGAGGTGGAAAAATTGTTAGCGAAACCTAACCCCCAAACCTCCTGGCATTGACAACTTAGATGGAAAGCTATTGAGGACAGTAGCTGACTCTATAGCCACTCCTATCTGACATATTTTTTATATGAGCCTAGAGGAAGGTCTTTGTTCTCTTGCCTGGAGGGAAGCCAAATTAATCCACTACCCAAGAGTGGTAAAGCGGCCTTTACTGGTTCTAACAGCAGACCTATAAGCTTGCTGCCAGCTCTTAGCAAACTGTTGGAAAAAATTGTGTTTGACCAAATACAATGCTATATTTCTGTAAACAAATGAACAACAGACTTTCAGCATGCTTATAGAGAAGGGCACTCAACATGTACTGCACTGACACAAATGACTGATGATTGCTTGAGAGAAATTGATAACAAGAAGATTGTGGGAGCTCTATTGTTAGATTTCAGTGCAGCCTTTGATATTATTGACCATAACCTGTTGTTTAAGAATGTTTGTGCTATGGCTTTTCAACCTCTGCCATAATGTGGATTCAGAGCTACCTATCTGATAGAACTCAGAGGGTTTTTAATGGAAGCTTCTCTAATGTCAAACATATGAAGTGTGATGTACCGCAGGGCAGCTCTCTAGGCCCTCTACTCTTTTCTATTTTTACCAATGGCCTGCCACTGGCATTAAACAAAGCATGTGTGTCCATGTATGCTGATGAACTATATAAGCTACCAGCAACCACAGCTAATGAAGTCACTAAAACCCTTAACAAAGAGTTGCAGTCTGTTTTGGAATGCATGGCCAGTAATAATCTGGTCCTGAACCTCTCTAAAACTAAGATCATTGTATTTGGTACAAATCATTCCTTAAGTTCTAGACCTCAGCTGAATCTGGTAATGAATTGTGTGGCTGTTGAATAAGTTGAGGAGACTAAATTACTTGGCATTACCTTAGATTGTAAACTGTCATGGTCAAAACATATAGATTCAATGGTTGTAAAGATGGGGAGAGGTCTAGCCATAATAAAGAGATGCTCTGCTTTTTTGACACTACTCTCCACAAAGCAAGTTCTGCAGGCTCTAGTTTAGTCTAATCTTGATTATTGTCCAGTCGTGTGGTCCAGTGCTGCAAGGAAAGACCTAGTAAAGCTGCAGCTGGCCCAGAACAGAGCGGCTGTCACAGGGTTTTATTCTCTAGGATTGGGAATTCTATGTTCCTTTTTCTGTGTTTTTGTATTTCTTTGTTTTTGGCTGAGTGTGGTTCCCAATCGGAGGCAGCTGTCTATCGTTGTCTCTAATTGGGAATCATACTTAGGCAGCCTTTTTCCACCTGTGTTTTTTGGGTAGTTGTTTTCTGTATAGTTGATTTGTCTTACAGAACTGTTCATTCTTCTCTTTGTTATTTTGTTCTAATGTTTTTTGATTAAATAAAAATCATGAACACTTACCACGCTGCGCTTTGGTCCATGCCTTCCGACGAGAGACGTGACAATTATGTGTCATGTTTTGTGTTGACCGCAGGAGGGGTAGCTGCTGCTTTTGCAACAGCTAATGGGGATCCTAGTAAAATACCAAATACCAAACTCTGTTGTTCTCTCTGAGCTCAGAAATAAAGAATCTTGGTTTGACTTGGACTTCAGCAGATCCTTATATTGTAATATCCACTACAACTCACCCACAGATTGCTGTTTCATGATTGTCTCAATGAAGAGTTCCTCATTCCACTTTCCTATGGGCTTTTACAAGCCTCCCACTGGTTGAATAAACATTGTTTCCACATCAAATTAAAAAAACATCCTTAACATTGATGAACCTTCTATCTTCATCCCTAAACTAGCAACATTAACTATTGTCTATTGTTATTCTCAATTACATTCCTGGCCTTATGAAATCCTAGCTAAATACAATGTTGATGTTCCCAGGTGCTCTTCCAATTGACTCAAATGATGTCAATTAGCCTATCAGAAGCTACAAAAGCTATGACATAATTTTCTGGAATTTTCCAAGGCTGTTTCAAGGTACAGTCAACTTAGTGTATGTAAACTTGTGAAATAATCTGTCTGTAAACAATTGTTGAAAAAATGACTTGTGTCATTAACACAGATGTCCTAACCGACTTGCCAAAACTATAGTTTGTTAACAAGAAATGTGTAGAGTGGTCGAAAAATTAGTGCACTGTCGGTTGTCTAGAAGCATAAGCATTTCACTAACACTCACAATAACATCTGCTAACCATGTGTATGTGACCAATAACATCTGATAACCATGTATATGTGACCAATAACATCTGCTAACCATGTGTATGTAACACAGTGACCAATGTGTAACATCTGATAACCATGTGTATGTGACCAATAACAATGCTAACCATGTGTATGTGACCAATAACATCTGATAACCATGTGTATGTGACCAATAACATCTGCTAACCATGTGTATGTGACCAATAACATCTGCTAACCATGTGTATGTGACCAATAACATCTGCTAACCATGTGTATGTGACCAATAACAGCTGCTAACCATGTGTATGTGACCAATAACATCTGCTAACCATGTGTATGTGACCAATAACATCTGCTAACCATGTGTATGTGACCAATAACATCTGATGTATGTCACCAATAACATGTGTAACCATGTGTTACCAATAACATCTGCTTACCATGTGTATGTGACCAATAACATGTGATGATGTTTGATCAATGTGGAAAACTGATTGGATTTGTATTAATTTTCACACAACTGGTAACATTGACTGGTGACATTTTGTGTTTCACCCAACTGGCAAACTAAATCCAATGACGGTGGACATTTTGTGTAGATTTCATGTTGAATTCACTTTAGTTGACGAATCAAAGAAAATAGAAACTAGATGTTGAACGGACGTCTGTGCCCAGCGGCTGGTTTGAATAAGCGGCTACCGATCAAGCGGCTACGGAGGTTTATTGCGGTTAAAGTCTTTGCGTGATGACGTAGTGCACGGAAAAAAAAATGTTTTCCTGTTGAATTCCCATGTACTGAATGAAAAAGCAAATTAAATGGGTTTCCATCGCATTTTCAACTCTACTGAGGGTTTTGAAAAACCGTTGAGTTATATAGCAAATGTCCTTTTGTCCCGTGCACTGTAGCCAACAGCTCAAAGGTACAGTGCTGGTAGGCTACCTACATGATGAGATTATTATGGATAAGAGCGACATTATTTTATTTGTCAAATGGCAACCAAGCATCAATCATCATCATGTCACCAGAAGAAGACCCTCAAAATGTATTGGAAAGGAGCATCAAGCTCAACACATGCACTTTCACCACCCCGTGAAGTTCATCATTTATTTAATCTGTAGCCTAATAAACTGCATGGTTTCCCAAGTCGTAGTGGGAGGACCACACAATATATCATCACGGGACTCCAAGTTAACTAAGATATGATCGTTATTAAATCGATATTTGCGCATAAAGGATTAATGCCGCCATTTCTCGTTTATACATTTTTACTGACACAAAAATATCCCACCATGTCAAACGAAGTAACAAATCGCCTGTCGGCATTTAGAAAAGTATACAGGCATATCCTGTTTCCATCAGCCCGGTCATTACTTTGGAAATTGTTGGATCAATATCCACCTTCATGATCTGTAAGAAGCCTGATTTGGAATGTCTGAGTAGTTCTATCTGATGTCATAATACACTCCTCTGATAATCAAGTGATGTTCACATGTGATGCATTTGCTCCATTGTTTACATTTAAGTTGGAGGCCCACTCTGATGATAAGTCTTACATAGTGGGGCTTTAAATGAAAATGTATGGTGACATCTTAGTGTGAGTAGTCTCTCAAAGCACTTCATGATGACGGAAGTGAGTGCTTGAAATTAATAGGATTATTAATCAAAACTTCTATAGCAGCAATACACTGTGGCTTTGACTTCAAGATGAAACGGGCTGATGGGTGGTGGTGCTACATCTAGGTAAGGCTTCCAATATGAATGTTCAATACACACAACAGGTTGAAGGTGCTTCTACACCTGCATTGCTTGCTGTTTGGGGTTTTAGGCTGGGTTTCTGTACAGCACTTTGGCTTTGATATCAGCTGATGTACGAAGGGCTATATAAATACATTTGATTTGATTTGATTTGTCAGTAGCCAGTTAGGCTAAGCTGCTACAGTCCCATATGAATGTTCAATACACACAATAGGTTGATCAGTAGGCAGTTAGCTGCTTAGCCGCACAGCTCGCTAACACAACTCGCTAACACAACTCGCTATCAACAAAGTCAAAATGGACTCCAGGCCTGGTAGTGGCAGCAGTGCACAACAACCACTGTTTACCCGAGCTTCCTGGGTGAAAAATAATTTGGCTATATAAAGAGGGCACGACAAACCCTATTCCCCCTCAGGAGACTGAAAAGGTTTGGCATGGGTCCTCAGATCACAACGCAGGGCCAGACGGATTACCAGGACGTGTACTCCATGCTGGAAAATGATGGTGGCCACACAAAATATTTACACTGTTATACAAGCTCTACACTCACTACTTTACATTGTAGCAAAGTGTAATTTCTTCAGTGTTGTCACATGAAAAGATTTACTTAAATATTTACAAAAATGTGAGGGGTGTACTCACAAAATCATACAATGTGATTTTCTGGATTTTTGCTTTAGATTCCATCTCTCACAGTTGAAGTGTACCTATGATAAAATTTAAAAAATCTGACATGACTTCGGCATTCTTTGGAATTCTGATCGGTTTTATGTACTGGAAAAATAGAAAAGAGAGGTGTAACTTTGCATTGGGACTTGTGATGCTATACTAATGCAGATCCATATGTTACATGTGGTTACATTTAGCTACCTTCACTTTAAGGGAGTTGTATGGCCACATTTAGATGTGAAAAAATAACAGACAGAGAAAACCATTTCTATTCTAACAGTATTTGGGTCATTCTTGAGCTCTGGTAATATTTCAGTCCCACTGACTGATTTTGTATATAAATTGAAATGTCCAGTATAATGAATTGAAATAAATATAGAATTAATTTAAACTTTATTATTACAAAATCATATATTATTTTATATGTCCCCCAGGCGTTTCAATTCATTTTTACTTGGGAAATTAATATTAAAATGTGCACATAATTGAATTGCAAACATACATTTGTGTTATTTTGTTGAGAAAGTATTTTTATCAAATAAATGCATGATTTTTGATTAAAATCACACCATGTAGCTCTGTCCCTCAGTCTACATGTAACGGGTTGTAAACCTGTGACAGGGTTGAGTTATTTACTTTATTTATGAGTATTGCATCTAAACAAATTAATAATTGAATATATTATACATTATATATTGTTTATATTCACTTATAAAACATGCTGTAATGTGTTCCATGTGAACAGAATATATATTTTAAGGCAGGTAGCCTGGTGGTAGGAGAGTTGGTCAAGGCTCTTCAGTTGTTCCTTTAAGTTGCTCTGGATCCTAAATGACTCAATGATTATAGTGTATACATGTGTATATTATAAGAATCTTTGATTTAACGTTATTCCATTGAAACATCTAGGGAATGATGGCACCCACATCAGCAGCAGAACGACAAAGGCAGTGTCTAGCACGTCACAATGCTGACCCAGTAAAAAGGGAACAGTACCTTGAGAGAGAGATGGAAAAGGAATGTTGATTCAGGGGGAAAAAGAAAAGATCAGTGATTTATTAAATGAGAGAGACCAGCATCAGAAGTGTAAACAGTGGAGAACAGCATACAAAAGAAGCAAGGAGAGGAACGGAGCACTGAGGAACTTGACCACTAAGTCCACATCATGAACGTTGAAGAGAACGGCAGACAGGTTGGTGGCTGAGGACCGTTATGTCAGCGATGCACAGGAGCTTTACAAAGGCCTCCATGAGACAATCACGTCAGTGAAGCTGTTCTGTGTGAAGAGTGCCGATGTTGAACGTGCGATGGAGATGATGCTAAGGGCCGTTATGTCAGTTAGATTCCGTCTCTCACAGTTGAAGTGTACCTACGGTGAGTAGAGTGGGGACCTCTGAGGGATGATCCTGTCTAGACTTGGCATCAGAGAGTATATGAGCTCTATGGCTGTTGACTATATCCCCAAAGTGAGAGACTAACAAGTCATTGAAATAGAACGGAAGGTTACCTAACAGAACCCTGATTCTATGATATTCACCAGGTTACCTAACAGAACCCTTGTTCTATGATATTCACCAGGTTACCTAACAGAACCCCGGTTATATGATATTCACCAGGTTACCTAACAGAACCCTGATTCTATGATATTCACCAGGTTACCTAACAGAACCCTGATTCTATGATATTCACCAGGTTACCTAACAGAACCCTGATTCTATGATATTCACCAGGTTACCTAACAGAACCCTGGTTCTATGATATTCACCAGGTTACCTAACAGAACCCCGATTCTATTATATTCACCAGGTTACCTAACAGAACCCCGATGCTATGATATTCACCAGGTTAACTAACAGAACCCCGATTCTATGATATTCACCAGGTTAACTAACAGAACCCTGATTCTATGATATTCACCAGGTTACCTAACAGAACCCTGGTTCTATGATATTCACCAGGTTACCTAACAGAACCCTGATTCTATGATATTCACCAGGTTACCTAACATAATCCTGGTTCTATGATATTCACCAGGTTACCTAACAGAACCCTGATTCTATAATATTCACCAGGTTAACTAACAGAACCCTGATTCTATGATATTCACCAGGTTACCTAACAGAACCCTGATTCTATAATATTCACCAGGTTACCTAACAGAACCCTGATTCTATGATATTCACCAGGTTACCTAATGATTCACCAGGTTACCTAACAGAACCCTGATTCTATGATATTCACCAGGTTACCTAACAGAACCCTGATTCTATGATATTCACCAGGTTACCTAACAGAACCCTGATTCTATGATATTCACCAGGTTACCTAACAGAACCCTGGTTCTATAATATTCACCAGGTTACCTAAAATAACCCTGATTCTATAATATTCACCAGGATACCTTTCACACATGGAAGACAAACGTACTTAGATGTGAAGACAGGAGAGACTATGGCCCTATATAGGAAGTGGAGTCGTCTGCTATTAGCTGTTGCTTGACATATATTGTTTGATTGGATCTCCCTAGACTCCGCCCCTAACGCGGCTTATAATATCATAGAACAGGGGTTATGTTAGGTAACCTTAAGTTACATGTCCTACTATGCTAATGTCTCTGTATTAAATGGCCCATAACTTTAACACTGGCAGCGATCCTGGAACCAATATACCCCTAAAGTATATTATATTCAACAATATAAATAAAAAATGTAAACATTTATATTTTCAATATTTATATTTTCTATATTAATAAATTAATGTAAGAAATGTATGAATGAAATCAAAATACAAGTGAAATGCTTACAGTGAAATACTTACTTACAAGCCCTTAATTAACCAACAATGCAGTTTTAAGAAAAATAAGTGTTATGTATAAAATACAAATAATTAATATTAAAGAGCAGCAGTAAAATAATAGTAGTGAGGCTGTATACAGGTATTACCGGTACAGAGTCAATGTGGAGGCTGTATACAGGTATTACCGGTACAGAGTCAATGTGGAGGCTATATACAGGAGGTACCGGTACAGAGTCAATGTGGAGGCTGTATACAGGTATTACCGGTACACAGTCAATGTGGAGGCTATATACAGGTATTACCGGTACAGAGTCAATGTGGAGGCTATATACAGGAGGTACCGGTACAGAGTCAATGTGGAGGCCATATACAGGAGGTACCGGAACAGAGTCAATGTGGAGGGTATATACAGGAGGTACCGGTACAGAGTCAATGTGGAGGGTATATACAGGAGGTACCGGAACATAGTCAATGTGGAGGGTATATACAGGAGGTACCGGAACAGAGTCCATGTGGAGGGTATATACAGGAGGTACCGGAATAGAGTTAATGTGGAGGGTATATACAGGAGGTACCGGAACAGAGTCAATGTTGAGGGTATATACAGGAGGTACCGGAACAGAGTCAATGTGGAGGCTGTATACAGGAGGTACCGGTACAGAGTCAATGTGGAGGGTATATACAGGAGGTACCGGAACAGAGTCAATGTGGAGGGTATATACAGGAGGTACCGGAACAGAGTCAATGTGGAGGCTATATACAGGAGGTACCGGAACAGAGTCAATGTGCGGGGACACAGGTGAGTCGAGGAAAAATACTACTCCTATTACAGAGCAAGTGGTAAAGATTCATATGACATCCATTGTTGGAGGACTGTAGCATCTAATGATGAAACATGTAGCATCTCCACAGAGGAGCTCTGTCATGATTGTAGCAGGTTTACTAACAAGTTACTTATATTAGCTGTGTTGACTATGACATTACTTTAGCTAATATGGTGACAACGATGTAGGATGTGTGTAGCAGTTATGAAATGGTTTGGTTTGGAAAGGTTTTAACTCCTGGTCACCTACAGCTGATGTGTTGTGCATTGACGTCCACAAGCGAAGGGAAAAGGTGAGCGAATTGATGTGAGAGGAAATACAACGTGGCAGTTGTGAAAGTGAACTGTGTTTACGCATCATCAGGGGTGAATTCATTCAGCGATTCTGTTGCATGTGATGCATTTGCTCCAATGTTTACAGTATGATTTGTATCGTATAGCGCGTGGCTTTAAGGGAAAAGTATGGTCACATCTAATAAAAACAAATGTGAAAAGAGTATTAATTAACACAAATGTGTTTTAACACACTACCTATACGTAGAAGTATTTATTCATCATCCACATATTCATTTTAAGCTTCTACGTCTGTGTACAGGAAAGTATTATTTGTAAGACGTAAGAGAAAATATATCTGTTTATTGTTAAATTATCATGACGTTCTTTCCAACACAAAAAGTGTAGTACCTATTGTTTCCAAACTGCGTTACCCACTCCAGCCAGCAGATGGCGTCTATCGGGTGATGCTTCTTGTGTGACGTATAATGGACTGGACGGGACGGTTCTTCAGGAACAGGCGCCAACTCTTTCAACCACCTCGGTAGCCTGCTAGACAACATAAAACTGAAAGATTGATTCTTTAGACCATGTTATTGTACATTAGCTAATCTCAGTGTTTTAGACACATTTCGGTTGACGTATCTACTGGTTAACTTTAACCTAATGTGCTTGTTCAATTTGCAAACGTGTTAAAGATTGATACTGAGGTTAGCACTAGGCTAGTCGCTAATGCTAACTAGCTAGTTAACATCCCTGACCATGAGCTCACTGAACTACTCCCTTGCTAATGAAGAGGAGGTCTGCTTTACGGAGAAAGAATCTTTCAGAATGAAAAAGGAGGAAGAGGAGGCTGTTATGGTGAAAGAAGAGAAAGAACTTTTTAGAGAGGAAGAGGGTGCTATCTTAATAAACGTGAAGGAGGAAGACGTTTTGGGAGTGAAAAAGGAGGAGACAGAAGATCCGATTGACACCAGTGAGTACTGTCTTAAAAACAGGGACACAAACTATGCAGTTGTTGAACTAATGTGGGGTTTTTAATGGGCATTTTTTACTGTAGGAATTGTTAGATGGTCGATCTGCCATTGGTTCATATACTTTTGGGACTTTTCATTTAGAAGTATTGAATTCTCCATGTGGTCGACATTAAAGTTCCCCTCATCTAGTATAACAGTCTTTTAAAATTCAATATTGGTGCATATGTTCTACTTAAAATATAAAAAAGGCACCCATTTTGTGGAACAACCCTTTTACATTTGCATCACAAATGTTATTTTAGGCACGTTTTAGACATATTCATGCCTCTTGTAAGACTCTGTGATTGCAATAGAAGATCATAAGTTTACCATCTGTTTGATGTTCTCATTCACACAGGAGAGAGACATGACTATGGTGGATCCTCTGCGGAGCCTCAACAACATCCTGATGCTGACGAGGCAGAGAAGAGTCTCTCCAGATCAGAACACCAGATGGTACAGCTTGGTCTGGTCTAGCATACAGCTTGCTTTATCGGCTTGGGCTGGGTTTCTGTAGAGCACTTTATGACAACAGTGACATCAGCATCCATAATGATGTGCATCTGTGTCCCCTCTTTATGGTTACCAGGACAACGCTAGCCCTTCCAGCCTCCCGGAGTCCATGTGTCGTGCCTCTCCCGGTCGCACCTTACTGCTGGGTATGAAGAGGTTGTCTGTGCTGCTGGTGGACTGCAGGAAAACAACGGGGCTTAGTGGAACTGTGAGAGGAGGAGAAGAGATGAAAGGATCAGATTTGACTCATCAAAGTAAGTGCTGTAGTTTAGTTTGAACAAATACAATAGATCTGCCCACTGGTATCTGTTACCAGGACAACCAGTAGAGTTCTGTTAGTTGACAGGAAGATAGACTGGTGGATATGGATGTTATGAATATCATAACACTGAAAAAGGATTCTGCCAATTAAAAGAGAGAAACCAATAGACCATATGGGGCGGCAGGGTAGCCTAGTGGTTAGAGCGTTGGACTAGTAACCAGAAGGTTGTAAGTTCAAACCCCGAGCTGACAAGGTACAAAATCTGTCGTTCTGCCCCTGAACAGGCAGTTAACCCACTGTTCCTAGGCCGTCATTAAAAATAAGAATTTGTTAGCTTTAGAGAGAGTTTCAAGATGATCCAATAAGGTGCTTGTTTTACAAAAACTTATCCTTAAAACATTACATTGCCTGTCCCAGTCAACCCCCCCTATCTTTACAAGACTGTTGAACAGGCAAACTAAACTCTAGACACTGTTAATTAATGAACTAATACTGAGGAAAGCTGTGATCAGGTTTATAGGGAAGGACATTCAATAAACACAGCACTTAAAAGGACTGATTGGCTGAGAGAAATTGATGATGATAAAAATATTGTTTGGGCTGTTTTGTTAGACTTCAGTGCGGCTTTTGACATTATCGATCGTAGTCTGCTGCTGAAAAAACGTATGGCTTTACACCCCCTGCTATATTGTGGATAAAGAGTAAAAAAAAAAAAAAACCTTTATTTAACTAGGCAAGTTGGTTAAGAACAAATTCTTATTTTCAATGACGGCCTAGGACTGCCTTGTTCAGGGGCAGAACGACATAGTTTTACCATGTCAACTCGGGGATAAGATCCAGCAACCTTTTGGTTACTGGCCTACCGCTCTAACCACTAGGTTACCTGCCGCCCCAGAGCCACCTGTCTAACAGAACACAGAGAGTGTTCTTTAATGGAAGCCTGTACAACAAAATCAAGGTAGAATCAGGAATTCCCCAGGGCAGCTGTTTGGCACCTACCTTTTTCAATCTTTACCAACGACATGCCAACGACATTTGAGTAAAGCCAGTGTGTCTGTATGCGGATGACTCAACACTGTACACGTCAGCTGCCACGGAAACTGAAATGACAGCAACACTTAACAAACACTTAACATGGCCTACTATGCTAATTCTGTAGCGGTATTGTTAGAGGGGGTAAAGAAATATTTTGTTGGGGCGCCAGGCAGGTATTGACCCTAGTTATTAAAGTTAGTTATTACCTGTTATAACATTATTATTATTAAATATTATTAAAACTGAAAGGATGAGAGTAGAATAGATAGAGTAGCACTTCCAGACACATTCTAAATTATGGAGTCTTAAAGGAGGCCTGTAGCATCTAATGATGAAACATTATGGAGTCTTAAAGGAGGACTGTAACATCTAATGATGAAACATTATGGAGTCTTAATGGAGGACTGTAGCATCTAATGATGAAACCTTATGGAGTCTTAAAGGAGGCCTGTAGCATCTAATGATATTAAAGTCTTAGGACTGTAGCATCTAATGATGAATTACTATGGAGTCTGATGCTTTAAAGGAGAAGTTTACCCAAAACGGCTGCAAAAACTGACCCACGTTGCTGGATGCGGGCCTCACTCTGCTGCTTTGCCAGTTAATTTGTTATTTTATTACAGCTAAGGCCTTTGTGTTTCACCTGGAGTTGTTTATTTATGTTTGAGAAAAGAAAAAAACTTTTCAACATATACAAAATAAACTCAGAAAAAAAAATTTACGGGATCTTTTTCAGGACTTTGTCTTCTTCCTTCCAGTCAGCATGCCAATTGCACGCTCCCTCTGAGACATTTGTGGCATTGTGACAAAACTGCACATTTTAGTGGCCTTTTATTTTCCCCAGCACAAGGTGCACCTGTGTAATAATCAAGCTGTTCAATCAGCTTCTTGATATGCCACACCTGTCAGGTGGATGGATTATCTTGGCAGAGAATAAATGTTAACTAACAGGGATGTAAAAAATTCTGCAATCTTTTTTTTCAGCTCATTAAACATCCAACAGGTGAGACGGGGATATTTTCTGATGTGCTTTGTGTTTTCACATGTTGCGTTTTATAATTTGTTTATTGTAGTTACTATCAGTTTTAGGAACATCTTTCCAAATATTTCACCTTAGTTTTTTACTTTACCCAAAATATGACATCAGCGATAGTCAAAATGTTGAAAATCTGTGAACGTCTAAATAAGAAATTGGGCCATTTAAACAGCAGGTGTCAAACCCTTTCAACAATGGGGAGATTTTACTGATGTGCTTTGTGTTTTCAACATAAAAACAAGTTTTGGACTAAAATGACTTATTTACTTATGTTATGTTTAAGGAAGTGTGTACAGTCGTGGCCAAAAGTTTTGAGAATAACACAAATGTTAATTTTCACCAAATCTCCTGCCTCCGTTTGTATGATGGCAATTTGCATATACTCCAGAATGTTATGAAGAGTGTTCAGATGAATTGCAATTAATTGCAAAGTCCCTCTTTTCCATGCAATTGAACTGAGTCCCCCCCCAAAACTGGAAGCTTCAAAAGGAGGGTGGTGCTTGGAATCATTGTTCTTCATATGTCATCCACGGTTACCTGCAAGGAAACAGGTGCCGTCCTCATTGCTTTGCACAAAAAGGGCTTCACAGGCAAGGATATAGCTGCCAGTAAGATTGCACCAAAATCAACCATTTATCTGATCATCAAGAACTTCAAGGAGAGCGGTTCAATTGTTGTGAAGAAGGCTTCAGGGCACCCAAGAAAGTCCAGCAAGTGCCAGGACCGTCTCCTAAAGTTGATTCAGCTGCGGGATCGGGGGACCAACAGTACAGAGCTCAGGAATGGCAGCAAGCAGGTGTGAGTGCATCTGCACGCACAGTGAAGTGAAGACTTTTGGTGTCAAGAAGGACAGCAAAGAAACCACTTCTCCCCAGGAAAAAACATCAGGGACAGACTGATATTCTGCAAAAGTTACAGGGATTGGACTGCTGAGGACTGGGGTAAAGTTATTTTATCTGATGAATCCCCTTTCCGAATGTTTGGGGCATCCGGATAAAGCTTGTCCGGAGAAGACAAGGTGAGCGCTACCATCAGTCCTGTGTCATGCCAACAGTAAAGCATCCTGAGACCATTCATGTGTGGGGTTGCTTCTCAGCCAAGGGTGTGGGCTCACTCACAATGTTGCCTAAGAACACAGCCATGAATAAAGAATGGTACCAACACATCCTCCGAGAGCAACTTCTCCCAACCATCCAGGAACAGTTCGGTGACGAACAATGCCTTTTCCAGCATGATGGAGCACCTTGCCATAAGGCAAAAGTGATAACTAAGTGGCTCGGGTAACAAAACATCAATATTTTGGGTCCATGGCCAGGAAACTCCCCAGACCTTAATCCCATTGAGAACTTGTGGTCAATCATCAAGAGGCGGGTGGACAAACAAAAACCCACAAATTCTGACAAAATCCAAGGATTGATTATGCAAGAATGGGCTGCCATCAGTCATGTGGCCCAGAAGTTAATTGACAGCATGCCAGGATTGCAGAGGTCTTGAAAAAGAAGGATCAACACTGCAAATATTGACACTGCATCAACTTCATGTCATTGTAAATAAAAGCCTTTGACACTTATGAAATGCTTGTAATTATACTTCATCATTCCATAGTAACATCTGACAAAAATATCTAAAGACACTGAAGCAGCAAACTTTGTGGAAAGTAATATTTTTCATTCTCAAAACTTTTGGCAACGACTGTAGGTCGCATTCTGTATCATACAGCTATGAAAGTTATATATTTAGAACTACCTGCTCGATTGGAATCCAGTGACGTCTGTGTCTTGAGTGTCCTAGAACTGTTTAGTTTTTTGTGTTCTGACAAAAACAGAATGAATAAATAAGTAGTGGAAACATTATCAGTAATTACCAGGAAACTCTACAACATTTTTTAAAAATCACACTAAGATTGTTAAAACTGGACTTAGGTTATTGAGAGATCTGATTAGGATTTACCCTCGTAGCAAGGCCGTTTTATCATGTGGAGGTTTCATTCAGGTCTCTATTTTTTTTTAAACACTGTCTTTGGCAGGAGAAAGACCAGACTCGGAGGAACCAGAGCCAGGGACGTCCAAACCAGCAAGAAGACACCAGTGTTCCCACTGTGGAAAGGGTTGTAACCACTTAAGTGCGCTTAAACGACATGAGAGAATACACACAGGGGAGAATCCTTACCACTGCTCCCAGTGTGGAAAGGGTTTTAAAGATTTCGGGAAGCTGAAACGACATGAGAGAATACACACAGGGGAGAAGCCTTACCACTGCTCCAAGTGTGGAAGGAGTTTTAGCCATAAAGGAAACCTGAACCAACACGAGAGACTACACACAGGGGAGAAGCCTTACCACTGCTCCCAGTGTGGAAAGTTTCAGCCAGTTTCAACCAGTCAGGGAGAAGCTGAAACGGCATCAGGGATCTGAGAATACACACACAGGGGAGAAGCCTTACCACTGCTCCCATTGTGGAAAGGGTTTTAACCAGTTTGGGGAGCTGAAAACGGCATGAGAGAATCACACAGGGGAGAAGCCTTACCACTGCTCCCTGTGTGGCAACGGTTTTAGCCGATTTGGGAAGCTGAAACGGCATGATAGAATTCACACAGGGGAGAAGCCTTACCACTGCTCTCAATGTGGAAAGATGTTTAGCCAGGGGACATCTGAAAGCTGATGAGAACATTCACACAGGGGAGAAGCCTTACCAATGTTCCCAGTGTGGAAAGTGTTTCAGCTGGGCAGGGGATCTTAAAAACATGAGAAGATTACACACAGGGGAGAAGCCTTACCACTGCTCCCAGTGTGGCAAGTGTTTTAACCAGTTAGGGGCCCTGAAACAGCACGAGAGAATACACACAGGGGAGAAGCCTTACCACTGCTCCCAGTGTGAAAAGGGTTTTAACAATTTGGGGAACCTGAAACAGCATGAGAGAATTCACACAGGGGAGAAGGCTTACCACTGCTCCCAGTGTGGAAAGGGTTTTAACGATTTGAGGAACCTGAAACAGCATGAGAGAATTCACACAGGGGAGAAGCCTTAACACTGCTCGCAATGTGGAAAGATGTTTAACCAGAAAGGACACCTGAAAGCTCATGAGAACATTCACACAGGGGAGAAGCCTTACCAATGCTCCTAAGTGTATTGTAATCGTTGGCTTCAACTGTAGCCCGGTCATTACTTTGGAAATTGTTGGATCAATATCCACCTTCATGATATGGATGAAGCCTGATTTGGAATGTCTGAGTAGTTCTATCTGATGTCATAATACACCCCTCTGATAATCAAGTGATATTTGGAATGTCTGAGTAGTTCTATATAATGTCATAATACACCCCTCTGATAGTGATACATTTGCTCCATTGTTTCCATGTCAGTTGGTTTCCCGCTCTGATGATTTATATCTGACAGAGGGGCTTTAAAGGAAATGTATGGTGACATCTTAGTGTGTCTTGAAATAGGATTATTAATCATAAACTCCTATAGCAACAATACACTGCAGCTTTGACATCAAGAAGAGAATGGGCTGATGGTTGGTGGTGCTACTCTATAGGTAAGGCTGTCCAATATGAATATTCAATACACACAATACGTTGACAGAGGAGGTTATGTACCACAGTCAAAGTCCTGCAATAAGAGCTAAGAGACTAATATTTGTGTGAACTATACATAGTTGTGTTCTGTGGTTGTCACTGAGTTGGCTGATATCCTATTTTATGGGGTCACTCCACAGTTAAGGCTGTACAGTGCCTATACAAAGTCTACACTTTGCTCCTTTCATATTTCTTTTGATCCTGACAAACTCCCCTGTCCCTGCCGGTGACAAGCATACCCATAACATGATGCTGCCACCACAATACTTATTGTGTGGTTAATGTGTGGTCTGTCTCCAGGTCATCAGACTGTTAAATAGACACCACTAGCCGGCCTCCTCACAGTACCCTGTCCTGAACATTAGTCAATGTTACTAGCTGTCTACCACCCAGTACTCCACCCTGTATTCTAGTCAAGGCTCATCCTATATAACTACTGCTGTTCACACCTTTCCTATTAAAATACGGTCCATAATGTCTATACACACCATCATATACATTGTAAACAAACTGTATACATTTATATACCAGACTCTGACTTTGCTCGTTCTACTGTTTATATATTTCTAAATGCTTAAAAGAAATTTACCATTTCTAAACAAAGATAATAGACAAGTAGAATGGGACAGGTTTCTTATACTAGCTTTACTTATTTGGTGAAGAGACTCCAGGGACGGAGATGAAGGCTGGAGGAATGAAGATCAGACAGTAGTGCTGGTCCTGTGGTCAGGTGGGGGAGTGGTCGAGGCAGCTGGTACCTCCTGTATATAGCCTCCACATTGACTCTGTACTGGTACCTCCTGTATATAGCCTCCACATTGACTCTGTACTGGTACCTCCTGTATATAGCCTCTACATTGACTCTGTACTGGTACCTCCTGTATATAGCCTCCACATTGACTCTGTTCTGGTACCTCCTGTATATAGCCTCCACATTGACTCTGTACTGGTACCTCCTGTATATAGCCTCCACATTGACTCTGTACTGGTACCTCCTGTATATAGCCTCCACATTGACTCTGTACTGGTACCTCCTGTATATAGCCTCCACATTGACTCTGTACTGGTACCTCCTGTATATAGCCTCCACATTGACTCTGTACTGGTACCTCCTGTATATAGCCTTCACATTGACTCTGTACTGGTACCTCCTGTATATAGCTCCACATTGACTCTGTACTGGTACCTCCTGTATATAGCCTCCACATTGACTATGTACTGGTACCTCCTGTATATAGCCTCCACATTGACTCTGTACTGGTACCTCCTGTATATAGCCTCCACATTGACTCTGTACTGGTACCTCCAGTATAGCTCCACATTGACTCCGCACCGGCACCGCCTGTATATAGCCTCCACATTGACTCTGTACCGGTACCCCTGTATATAGCCTCCACATTGACTCTGTACCGGTACCCCTGTATATAGCCTCCACATTGACTCTGTACTGGTACCTCTTGTATTTTGCCTCCACATTGACTCTGTACTGGTACCTCCTGTATATAGCCTCCACATTGACTCTGTACTGGTACCCTGTATATAGCCTCCACATTGACTCTGTACTGGTACCTCCTGTATATAGCCTCCACATTGACTCTGTACTGGTACCTGTATATAGCCTCCACATTGACTCTGTACTGGTACCCCTGTATATAGCCTCCACATTGACTCTGTACTGGTACCTCTTGTATTTTGCCTCCACATTGACTCTGTACTGGTACCTCCTGTATATAGCCTCCACATTGACTCTGTACTGGTACCTCCTGTATATAGCTCCACATTGACTCTGTACTGGTACCTCCTGTATATAGCCTCCACATTGACCTGTACTGGTACCTCCTGTATATAGTCTCCACATTGACTCTGTACTGGTACCTCCTGTATATAGCCTCCACATTGACTCTGTACTGGTACCTCCTGTATATAGCCTCCACATTGACTCTGTACTGGTACCTCCTGTATATAGCCTCCACATTGACTCTGTACTGGTACCTCCTGTATATAGTCTCCACATTGACTCTGTACTGGTACCTCCTGTATATAGTCTCCACATTGACTCTGTACTGGTACCTCCTGTATATAGTCTCCACATTGACTCTGTACTGGTACCCCTGTATATAGCCTCCACATTGACTCTGTACTGGTACCCCTGTATATAGCCTCCACATTGACTCTGTACTGGTACCTCCTGTATATAGCCTCCACATTGACTCTGTACTGGTACCCCTGTATATAGCCTCCACATTGACTCTGTACTGGTACCCTGTATATAGCCTCCACATTGACTCTGTACCGGTACCCCCTGTATATAGCCTCCACATTGACTCTGTACTGGTACCCCTGTATATAGCCTCCACATTGACTCTGTACCGGTACCCCTGTATAGCCTCCACATTGACTCTGTACTGGTACCTCCTGTATATAGCTCCACATTGACTCTGTACTGGTACCCTGTATATAGCCTCCACATTGACTCTGTACTGGTACCCCTGTATATAGCCTCCACATTGACTCTGTACTGGTACCCCTGTATATAGCCTCCACATTGACTCTGTACTGGTACCTCCTGTATATAGCCTCCACATTGACTCTGTACTGGTACCTCCTGTATATAGCCTCCACATTGACTCTGTACTGGTACTTCTGTATATAGCCTCCACATTGACTCTGTACTGGTACCTCCTGTATATAGCCTCCACATTGACTCTGTACTGGTACCCCTGTATATAGCCTCCACATTGACTCTGTACCGGTACTCCCCCTGTATATAGCCTCCACATTGACTCTGTACTGGTACCTCCTGTATATTACCTCCACATTGACTCTGTACAGGTACCTCCTGTATATAGCTCCACATTGTCTCTGTACTGGTACCCCTGTATATAGCCTCCACATTGACTCTGTACTGGGTACCTCCTGTATATAGCTCCACATTGACTCTGTACTGGTACCTCCTGTATATAGCCTCCACATTGACTCTGTACTGGTACCCCCATATAGCCTCCACATTGACTCTGTACTGGTACCCCTGCATATAGCCTCCACATTGACTCTGTACTGGTACCTCCTGTATATAGCCTCCACATTGACTCTGTACTGGTACCTCCTGTATATAGCCTCCACATTGACTGTACTGGTACCTCCTGTATATAGCCTCCACATTGACTCTGTACTGGTACCCTGTATATAGCCTCCACATTGACTCTGTACTGGTACCCCTGCATATAGCCTCCACATTGACTCTGTACTGGTACCCTGTATATAGCCTCCACATTGACTCTGTACTGGTACCCCTGTATATAGCCTCCACATTGACTCTGTACTGGTACCCCTGTATATAACCTCCACATTGACTCTGTACTGGTACCCTGTATATAGCCTCCACATTGACTCTGTACTGGTACCTCCTGTATATAGCCTCCACATTGACTCTGTACTGGTACCCCCTGTATATAGCCTCCACATTGACTCTGTACTGGTACCCCTGTATATAGCCTCCACATTGACTCTGTACTGGTACTCCCTGTATATAGCCTCCACATTGACTCTGTACTGGTACCCCTGTATATAGCCTCCACATTGACTCTGTACTGGTACCTCCTGTATATAGCCTCCACATTGACTCTGTACTGGTACCTCCTGTATTTATAGCCTCCACATTTCAGCATTTCACAGTGAGGTCTACTACACCTCTGTATTCATTTTATTTACACCTGCTGTATTCAGCATTTCAAAGGTCTACTACACCTGCTGTATTCAGCATTTCACAGTGAGGTCTACTACACCTGCTGTATTCAGCATTTCACAGTGAGGTCTACTACACCTGCTGTATTCAGCATTTCACAGTGAGGTCTACTACACCTGCTGTATTCAGCATTTCACAGTGAGGTCTACTACACCTGCTGTATTCAGCATTTCACAGTGAGGTCTACTACACCTGCTGTATTCAGCATTTCACAGTGAGGTCTACTACACCTGCTGTATTCAGCATTTCACAGTAAGGTCTACTACACCTGCTGTATTCAGCATTTCACAGTAAGGTCTACTACACCTGTTGTATTCAGCATTTCACAGTGAGGTCTACTACACCTGTTGTATTCAGCATTTCACAGTGAGGTCTACTACACCTGTTGTATTCAGCATTTCACAGTGAGGTCTACTACACCTGCTGTATTCAGCATTTCACAGTGAGGTCTACTACACCTGCTGTATTCAGCATTTCACAGTGAGGTCTACTACACCTGCTGTATTCAGCATTTCACAGTGAGGTCTACTACACCTGCTGTATTCAGCATTTCACAGTGAGGTCTACTACACCTGCTGTATTCAGCATTTCACAGTGAGGTCTACTACACCTGTTGTATTGATGGGACAAATAACAATTTATTTGATCTATGTCAGTTTCAATGTTACGCCTTGGATTAAATTATATTTTTCTAACTCAGGCGTGTGTGTTTATGTGTGTGTGTGTGTGTGTGTGTGTGTGTGTGGTGTGTGTGTTGTGTGTGGCTCTAACACTGATTGAGAACCATACTTAGGTAGCCTGTTTTCCCACTGTTAGTTGTGGGTGGTTGCTTTCTGTCTTTGTGTATCTGCACCTGACAGAACTGTTTCGGTTGTTCTCTTTGTTGTTTTTCATTTTAGTGTTCAGTTTCGAATAAATAATATGAACATGTACCACGCTGCACCTTGGTCCTCACGTTCCTCCTATGAATGCCGTTACGATGGGTCAATGATGTTAATTAGAATATAGCAATGATGCTCTCTCCTCAATCACTTACAGTTTCTTTGGAAAGTATTCAGACCCCTTGACTTCTTTTCAAATTTTGTTACGTTACAGTCTTATTCTAAAATGGATTAAATAAAACAATTCCCTCAACAATCTACACAAAATACCCCATAATGACGAAGCGGAAACAAGCTTTTTTATAAATGTTTTGCAAATGTATTAAACACAAAATTATTTACATAAGTATTCAGACCCTTTGCTGAATGAGACTCGAAATTGAGCTCAGGTGCATCCTGTTTCCATTGATCGTCCTTGAGATGTTTCTACAATTTCATTGGAGTCCACCTGTGGTAAATTCAATTGATTGGACATGATTTGGAAAGGCACACACGTGTCTATATAAGGTTCCACAGTTGACAGTGCATGTCAGAGCAAGAACCAAGCCATGAGGTGGAAGGAATTGTCCATAGAGCTCCGAGACAGGATTGTGTTGAGGCACAGATCTGGGGAAGGGTACCAAAACATTTCTGCAGCATTGAAGGCCCCTGTTTTAGCCCCCTGCAGTAAAAGGTTATTTGTGGAGTAAAATTATCTGTTTAAGTCATTAGTGAAGGGCACATTGTTAAAGAATACAGTTCTTTTATTTTGTGGTCTATATCCTCTCAATAATTTATTCCTTCATAAACAGAAAACATATGTACCTAAACACAACATGTGTTCAAGGGCCCTCTTGGTTCACGAATTCTTGACCATTATATCTGGACAGCTGACAACTATTTTTTAAAGGTCAAAAGTGATCTGTTTAGGTCATCAGTAAAGGAAGCATAGTTAAAGAGTACAATGACCCTTTCAAAGACTGAGACATCCCCCGGACACCCCCCTAGAACTATTCTTTTTATTTATTATCTGTTTAGGTCGTTAGTAAAACATATGTTTTCAAAGACACCTGGGGGTCCAGGTTGTTAATTATTTTGTGTCCATATAGTTCCCTATGTGCAAGGGCCCCTAGATTCACAACTTCTTAACCCTTAATATTCCCAGCCAAGGGGAGAGACAGAGGAGAGAGAAATTTAGTACAGTCATTTAAACATACATATTACAATTGTTAAAGTTTACTATGTAATATTAAATACAACATTTAATTAAATAAAATAATTAAGCGATATGAGTCTTTCAGGTGATGCTGCTTGCGTGACGTATAATCTAGTGGACGGAACTGGAGGCTTCTTCAACAGCGACAAAAGGCTTCTGATTCAACGAACGTGTTGCTTTCCTAGCGAACATAAAGTTGAGTCTTTGAAGCTCTTTAGACCAATCTTGTGTATATTACTCTTAGTGTTTTGAATATAATTATGTTTACCCATCTACTAGTTCATTTTAACGTCATTTGCTCGTTAAATTAGCAAATGTGTTACTAAATTGATACTGCATTAGGATAATCGACCGAGCATGAGCTCACAAAGCTCGACCGAGAAAGAAGCTCTGGTGAAAGGAGAGGAAGAAGCTTTCAGGATGAAAAGGGAGGAAGAGGACGCTATCACGTTGAAAGAAGAAGAGGATGATATTACATGAAAGAGGAAGATGGGAAAGAGGTTGTCAAAGTGGAAGGGGAGGAGGTAGAAGCTTTCAGAATCAAAAACGAGGAAGATGCCATAACATTGAAAGAAGAGAATGTAGTGAAAGAAGAGGAAGAACCTTTTAGAGTAAAAGAGGAAGAGGAGGCTATCTCAATAAAAAGGAGGAAGACGTTTTGGAGGTGAAAGCGGAGGAAGCTGAAGATCAGACTACCACCAGTGAGTACTGTCTTAATAACAGGGACACTATGTAGTTCTTGAAATAATGTATTGTTTTAAAGGGGCATTCTACTTCAGTTCAACACTTGAATATGTCGTTCAGTACTGTGGGAATTGTTTAAGGGATAATAATCTGCCATTGGTACTTCGATGTATTGAATTCTCATTCTCCATGTGGTCTACATTAAAGTTCACCTCCTCTAATATAACAGGCTTTTAAAATCTACTTAAAATATCAAAGGGATGTAAAAGGCACCCATTTTGTGGAAATGACCCTTTACATTTGCAACACAAACAATATTTTACAAAATCATGATGGAAGTGGCCATTTTAGACATATTCATGCCTCTTGATTGTAATAGATGGTCATAAGTTTACAGTCTGTTTGCTGTTCTCGTTCACACAGGAGAGAGACGTGACTATCGTGGATCCTCTGGGAAGCCTCAACAACATCCTGATGCTGACGAGGCAGAGAACAGTCTCTCCAGATGAGATCACCAGATGGTACAGCTTGTTCTGGTCTTGCGTAACAGGGCAGCTCTAGGCCCTCTACTCTTTTCTATTTTTACCAATGGCCTGCCACTGGCATTAAACAAAGCATGTGTGTCCATGTATGCTGATGATTCAACTATATAAGCACCAGCAACCATAGCTAATGAAGTCACTGAAACCCTTAACAAATAGTTGCAGTCTGTTTTGGAATGCATGGCCAGTAATAATCTGGTCCTGAACATCTCTAAAACTAAGAGCGTTGTATTTGGTACAAATCATTCCTCAAGTTCTAGACCTCAGCTGAATCTGGTAATGAATTGTGTGTCTGTTGAACAAGTTGAGGAGACTAAATTACTTGGCATTACCTTAGATTGTAAACTGTCATGGTCAAAACCTATAGATTCAATGGTTGTAAAGACAGAGAGGTCTAGCCATAATAAAGAGATGCTCTGCTTTTTTGACACAACTCTCCAAAAAGCAAGTTCTGCAGGCTCTAGTTTTGTCTAATCTTGATTATTGTCCAGTCGTGTGGTCCAGTGCTGCAAGGAAAGACCTAGTAAAGCTGCAGCTGGCCCAGAAGAGCAGCGGTCACGCCTGGCCATAGAGAAGCTTTTATTCTCTATTTTGGTTAGGCCAGGTGTGACTAGGGTGGGCATTCTCTGTTCCTTTTCTGTGTTTTTGTATTTCTTTGTTTTTGGCGGAGTGTGGTTCCCAATCGGAGGCAGCTGTCTATCGTTGTCTCTAATTGTGAATCATACTTAGGCAGCCTTTTTCCACCTGTGTTTTTGGGTAGTTGTTTTCTGTATAGTTGATTTGCCTTGCAGAACTGTTCATTCTTCTCTTTGTTATTTTGTTCGAATGTTTTTTGATTAAATAAAAATCATGAACACTTACCACGCTGCGCTTTGGTCCATGCCTTCCGACGAGAGACGTGACAATTGTGTCATGTTTTGTGTTGACCGCAGGAGGGGTAGCTGCTGCTTTTGCAACAGCTAATGGGGATCCTAGTAAAATACCAAATACCAAACTCTGTTGTTCTCTCTGAGCTCAGAAATAAAGAATCTTGGTTTGACTTGGACTTCAGCAGATCCTTATATTATAATATCCACTACAACTCACCCACAGATTGCTGTTTCATGATTGTCTCAATGAAGAGTTCCTCATTCCACATTCCTGTGGGCTTTTACAAGCCTCCCACTGGTTGAATAAACGTTTCCACGTCAAATAAAAAACATCCTTAGTGAAGGTTCAATGTTATCTTCATCCCTAAACTAGCAACATTAACTATTTTCTATTGTTATTCTCAATGACATTCCTGGCCTCATGAAATCCTGACTAAATACAATGTTGATGTTGATGTTCCCACCAGCAACCATTTGTTTATTCGATTATATTTCTCATTAAGATGAATATTGTTATAATTCTGCATGGGTCAGCATTGCTTTGGTCATGTGGTCCCTTATGGGTCAATGATTTTAATTAGAATATAGCAATTATGCTCTCTCCTCAATCACTTACAGTTTCTTTGGAAAGTATTCAGACCCCCCTTGACTTTTAGGTTTAGGTCATCAGTAAAGGGGACATCTTAAATATTACAATGACCCTTTCAAAGACAGACATCCCCGGACCTCCCCTATAACTATTTTTAAAAGGGTAAAAATGTTCTGTTTTCTATAGCATTAAGGTCAGGGCGTTGTGATGCCCACTCCAATACCTTGACTTTGTTGTCCTTAAGCCATTTTGCCACAACTTTGGAAGTATGCTTGGCATCATTGTACATTTGAAGACCCATTTGCGACCAAGCTTTAACTTCCTGACTGATGTCTTGAGATGTTGCTTCAATATATTCACGTAATTTTCCAACCCCCATGATGCCATCTATTTTGTGAAGTGCCCCAGTCCTTCCTGCAGCGAAGCACCCCATAACATGATGCTGCCACCTGTGTGCTTCACGGTTGGGATGGTGTTCTTCGGCTTGCAAGCATCCCCCTTTTTCCTCCGATCATAACGATAGTCATTATGGCCAAACAGTTCTATTTTTGTTTCATCAGACCAGAGGACCCCTTCAGGCATTTGGAAATCGCTCCCAAGGATGAACCAGACTTGTGGAGGTCTACCATTTTTTTCTGAGATCTTGGCAGATTTGTATTTATTTTCCCATGATATCAAGTAAAGAGGCACTGAGTTTCAAGGTAGGTCTTGAAATACATACACAGGTGCTCTTCCAATTGACTCATGATGTCAATTAGCCTATCAGAAGCTATAGACATAATTTTCATGAATTTTCCAAGGCTGTTTAAAGGCACAGTCAACTTAGTGTATGTAAACATCTGACCCACTGGGATTGTGAAATAATCTGTCTGTAAACAATTGTTGAAAAAATGACTTGTGTCGTTAACACAGATGTCCTAACCGACTTGCCAAAACGATAGTTTGTTAACAAGAAATGTGTGGAGTGGTTGAAAAATGAGTTTTAATGACTCCAACCTAAGTGTATGTAATCTTTGACTTCAACTGTATAGACTGTATCCTTCACTATCTATTCTTCACTATATATTGCATCTTAGCTGCTGTGTTTCTGCTCATCCATGTTTTATACTTCTATATTTCCCATTCCTTTACTGGATTATGTGTATTAGGTTTAGTTGTGGAATTTGTTAGATATTATCTGTTAGATACTGCTGTACTGTCGGATCTAGAAGCACAAGCATTTCACTACACTCACAATAACATCTGCTAACCATGTGTATGTGACCAATAACATCTGCTAACCATGTGTATCTGACCAATAACATTTGCTAACCATGTGTATGTGACCAATAACATCTGCTAACCATGTGTATGTGACCAATAACATCTGCTAACCATGTGTATGTGACCAATAACATCTGCTAACCATGTGTATGTGACCATTAGCATTTGATTTGATTTGAACAAAACAAATCCATGTGATGACGTTTGATCAATGTGGAAAACGGATTGGATTTGTAAAAATCCATCTACAAAAGGTATTTGTATTAATTTTCACACAACTGGTAACCAGTGACTGGTGACATTTTGTGTTTCACCCAACTGGCAACCTAAATCCAATGACGGTGGACATTTTGTGTAGATTTCATGTTGAATTCACTTTAGTTGACGAATCAAAGAAATGTAAATAGAAACTAGACGTTCAAGTCACGTCTGTGCCCAGTGGGACGGTTTGAATAAGCGGCAGGTGTTGGATCAATATCCACATTAGTAGCTAAATTTCCATGCAATTTGCGACAGATTTTCATGTGAATATTCTCAAATCTGCATGAAACAATATACGCATTTTCCCACCGGAAATGTTTATTGCGGATAAAAGTCTTTGCGTGATGACGTAGTGCACCGAAAACATGTTTTCCTGTTGAATTCCCATGTACTGAATGAAAAATGCAAGTTAAATTTAAATGGGTTTCCATTGCATTTTCAACTCTACTGAGGGTTTTGAAAAACCGTTGAGTTATATAGCAAAAGTCCTCTTGTCTCGTGCACTGTAGCCAGCAGCTCAAAGATACAGTGCTGGTAGGCTACCTACATGATGAGATTATTATGGATAACATTACATTTAAGTCATTTAGCAGACGCTCTTATCCAGAGCGATAAGAGCGACATTATTTTATTTGTCAAATGGCAACCAAGCATCAATCATCATCATGTCACCAGAAGAAGACCCTCAAAATGTATTCGAAAGGAGCATCAAGCTCAACACATGCACTTTCACCACCCTGTGAAGTCTATCATTTATTTAACCTGTAGCCTAATAAACTGCATGGTTTCCCAAGTCGTAGTGGGAGGACCACACAATATATCATCGCGTGACTCCAAGTTAACTAAGATATGATCGTTATTAAATCGATATTTGCGCATAAAGGATTAATGCCGCCATTTCTCGTTTATACATTTTTACTGACACAAAATGAGCCCACCATGTCAAACGAAGTAACAAATCGTCTGTCGGCATTTAGAAAAGTGTACAGGCATATCCTGTTTCCATCAGCCTGGTCATTACTTTGGAAATGGTTGGATCAATATCCACCTTCATGATATGTAAGAAGCCTGATTTGGAATGTCTGAGTAGTTCTATCTGATGTCATAATACACCCCTCTGATAATCAAGTGATGTTCACATGTGATGCATTTGCTCCATTGTTTACATTTAAGTTGGAGGCCCACTCTGATGATGTATGTCTTACAAAGTGGGGCTTTAAATGAAAAGTATGGTGACATCTTAGTGGGGCTTGAAATTAATAGGATTATTAATCAAAAACTTCTATAGCAGCAATACACTGTGGCTTTGACTTCAAGAAGAGAATGGGCTGATGGGTGGTGGTGCTACTCTATAGGTAAGGCTGTCCAATATGAATGTTCAAGGGACCCAGGGACCCTCTGCACACATCGACAACAGTCACCCTCGAAGCATCGTTACCCATCGCTCCACAAAAGCCGCGGCCCTTGCAGAGCAAGGGGAACTACTACTTCAAGGTCTCAGAGCTAGCGACGTAACCGATTGAAACGCTATTTAGCGCGCACCGCTAACTAAGCTAGCCGTTTCACATCCGTTACATGTAAGTGTATAAGTGCAAATTTACACTTATACACTTACATTGTAGCAAAGTGTAATTTCTTCAGTGTTGTCACATGAAAAGATATACTCAAATATTTACAAAAATGTGAGGGGTGTACTCACAAAATCATACAATGTGATTTTCTGGATTTTTGCTTTAGATTCCATCTCTCACAGTTGAAGTGTACCTATGATAAAATTTCAAAAAATCTGACATGACTTCGGCATTCTTTGGAATTCTGATCGGTTTTATGTACTGGAAAAATAGAAAAGAGAGGTGTAACTTTGCATTGGGACTTGTGATGCTATACTAATGCAGATCCATATGTTACATGTGGCCACATTTAGATGTGAAAAAATAACAGACAGAGAAAACCATTTCTATTCTAACAGTATTTGGGTCATTCTTGAGCTCTGGTAATATTTCAGTCCCACTGACTGATTTTGTATATAAATTGAAATGTCCAGTATAATGAATTGAAATAAATATAGAATTAATTTAAACTTTATTATTACAAAATCATATATTATTTTATATGGCGTTTCAATTCATTTTTACTTGGGAAATTAATATTAAAATGTGCACATAATTGAATGCAAACATACATTTGTGTTATTTTGTTGAGAAAGTATTTTTTATCAAATAAATGCATGATTATTGATTAAAATCACACCATGTAGCTCTGTCCCTCAGTCTACATGTAACGGGTTGTAAACCTGTGACAGGGTTGAGTTATTTACTTTATTTATGAGTATTGCATCTAAACAAATTAATAATTGAATATATTATACATTATATATATACAGCATTCAAAAGTGACCAAAACATCAGCCAGGAAGCATAGGAACTGAGAAGTGGTCTGTAGTCCCCACCTGCAGAACCACTACTTTATTGGGCGTGTCTTGCTAATTGCCTATAATTTCCACATGTTGTCTATTCCATTTGCACAACAGCATGTGAAATGTATTGTCAATCAGTGTAACGGCTTTCTTGTGGTGAAGGAGAGTCGGACCAAAATGCAGCGTTGTGATGATTCGTGTTATTTTAATAAAGGAAAACCTATACATGAAAAACTACCAAAATAATGAAAATGTGAAAACATAAACAGTCCTATCTGGTGCAAACACAGAGACAGGAACATCAGGACACTAAGGACAATCACCCACGAAACATTCAAAGAATATGGCTGCCTAAATATGGTTCCCAATCAGAGACAACGATAAACACCTGCCTCTAATTGAGAACCACTTCAGACAGCCATAGACTTAACTAGGACACCCCACTAAGCTACAATCCCAATACCCAACACACCACATACAAAAACCCATGCCACACCCTGGCCTGACCAAATAAATGAAGATAAACACAATATATTAAGACCAGGGCGTGACAATCAGTGTTGCTTCCTAAGTGGACAGTTTTATTTCACAGAAGTGTGATTGGCTTGGAGTTACATTGTGTTGTTTAAGTGTTCCCTTTATTTTTTTGAGCAGTGTATAACGATATTTTGGAGGTTATTTGTTTTAAAAAAAACTAAAGTGACCGATTGTAATCTGAATAAAGGCCAAAACATGTATTTCTGTTTTTAGAGGGAGAGAAACGCTGGGCCAGTTGTGCTCCGCCCTGTGGGACTCCCAATCACAGTCAGATGTGATACATAATAATACATTTTGCTATATTATTTGTTTGGTCTTTTCTGGTGGATTAAACTGAAATTTCAACCAATCACGGCTGGTTGTGATACAGCCAACCTAACTAAGAAATACATTTGATGATAGAATTCTCCCCCTATCCTCCTTCTAGGCAAGTCTATTGTCCAGCTTCTTGCTAATAGCCATAATGGCGCTGTACGACATGACCGTGTGTGTTTTGAAAGAGTGTTTTCCATTTAGTAACAATTTGTTTACCTTCATTAGACAACTTTTTTCCAATATTTCTGTCATTCAGTGATATTTATTCCCATAGTAATTTGTTATGGATCCATAACTAAATAAACATCTGCATTTTGAAAGAGTATTTGTATCATTTTTAAAGAAAGCATAAAGATGTTGATGAAGATATACAGTACTGCGGTTTTGAGTTAGAAATGTAACACTTAAGAGCACTTAAGCATGGAATACATTGCAGGTAGGGGGATGTTCACACCTACAGTAGCCAGGATATAAAGAGTCTATTGTCCTGCTAATTGGGCTACAAGTGTTTGAAAACCTGTTTTGAAAATGCCACCAGCTGTCCATCACTACTGTAAACAAAAACACAGCATCTTGGTTACATTCTTTATTTTGACCACATCACAAATCATTTGTATCTACCTTTCCAATTGCTTTTAGAGTTTGGGATTTACAAATGTGCGCTTTTCATATCATTTTTTGTTAAATCCAGTTCGGATTTAAGTATAACTTTTGACTGACTCCTTTAATGAGAGGTCTACTGCTTTAATATTGAATAATATCTGCCCTCCGAATTAATATCTAAGGGGCATTTTTCACACCATTATTAGTTACATTGTTTTAGTTTGAATGTGCAGACAGGCTCTAAGAACAGCGGGAGCGTTTCCCTAGTCAGCGCCATTATGAATGCAATGCCTCTTAAAGTGTTACTCTGTGCTACCCAGTGGGGTGGGGATCCAACCCCCCTTCCTCCTTCTCCCTTTCCCATAGGGTGTTACAGTGAAAGACAAGAAAGAACCTTTCAGAATGGAAGAGGTGGCTGTTATCGTGAAATAACCTTTTAGAGAGGAAGAGGATGCTGTCTCAATAAAGGTGAAGGAGGAAGACGTTTTGGGAGTGAAAGAGGAGGATACAGAATATCAGATTAACACCAGTGAGTACTGTCTTAAACAAGGGCACAAACTGTTGTTGAACTAATGTGGGGTTTTAAAGGGGCATTCTACTGAAGTTCTACACTTGAATATGTTGTTCAGTACTGTATAAATTGTTTAATTGTCAATCTGTCGTTGGTACATACATTAGATTTTTTGGATCCCTACAAATCTGGATCCCTACAAATCAGCAGGGCCAGACAATCTGGACCCTGTCTTTCTAAATATTATCTGCCGAAATTCTTCCAATCCCTATTACTAGACTGTTCAACCTCTCTTCCGTATCGTCTGAGATCCCCAAAGATTGGAAAGCTGTTGCGGTCAACCCCTCTTCGAAGGGGGAGACACTCTAGACCCAAACTGTTATAGACCTATATCCATCCTGCCCGGCATTTCTAAAATCTTCAAAAGCCAAGTTAACAAACGATCACCGACCAGTTCGAATCCCACCGTACCTTCTCCACTATGCAATCTGGTTTCCGAGCTGGTCATGGGTGCACCTTAGCCACGCTCCAGGTCCTAAACGATATAATATCCGCCATCGATAAAAGACAGTACTGTGCAGCCGTCTTCATCGACCTGGCCAAGGCTATCGACTCTGTCAATCTCTGCATTTTTATTGGCAGACTCAATAGCCTTGGCTTCTCAAATGACTTCCTCGCCTGGTTCACCAACTGCTTCTCAGATAGAGTTCAGTGTGTCAAATCGGAGGGCCTGTTCTCCGGACCGTTGGCAGTCTCTATGGGGGTGCCACAGGGTTCAATTCTCGGGCCGACTCTTATCAATGTCGCCCTCTTGCTGCTGGTGACTCTCTGATCCTCCTCTACTCTGACGACACCATTCTGTATACATCTGGCCCTTCTTTGGACACTGTGTTAATTAACAAACCTCGAAACGAGCTTCAATGCCACACAACACTCATTCCGTGGCCTCCAACTGCTTTTAAATGCTAGTAAAACTAAATGCATGCTCTTCAGCCGATTGCTGCCCACACCCGCCTGCCAGACTAGCATCACTACTCTGGACGGTTCTGACCTAGAATATGTGGACAACTACAAATACCTAGGTGTTTGGTTAGACTGTAAACTCTCCTTCCAGACTCACATTAAGCATCTCCAATCCAAAATTACATCTAGAATCGGCTTCCGATTTCGCAAGAAAGCCTCCTTCACACATGCTGCCAAACATACCCTCGTAAAACTGACTATCCTACCGATCTTTGACTTTGGCGAGGTCATTTACAAAATAGCCTCCAACACCCTACTAAGCAAACTGGATGTAGTCTATCACAGTGCCATCCGTTTTGTCACCAAAGCCCCATATACTACCCTACATATTCGTCGCCAAACCCACTGGCTCCAGGTCATCTATAAGCCTTTGCTAGGTAAAGCCCCGCCTTATCTCAGCTCACTGGTCACCAAAGCAACACCCACCCATAGCACACGCTCCAGCAGGTATATTTCACTGGTCATCCCCAAAGCCAACACTTCCTTTGGCTGCCTTTCCTTCCAGTTCTCTGCTGCCAATGACTGTAACTAATTGCAAAAATCACTGAAGCTGGAGTCTTGTATCTCCCTTACATAGCAGCTTACATATCACTGTACCTGTACACAGCCAATCTGTAAATAGCACACCCAACTACCTCATCCCCATATTGTTTTTTATCCTCTTGCTATTTTGCACCCCAGTATCTCTATCTTGCACATCATCATCTGCACATCTATCACTCCAGTGTTAATGCTAAATTGTAATTATTTTGCCTCTATGGCCTATTTATTGCCTTACCTCCCTACTCTTCTACATTTGCACACACTGTACATAGATTTTTCTATTGTGTTATTGACTGCACATTTGTTTATGTGTAACTCTGTGTTGTTGTTTTTGTCGCACTGCTTTGCTTTATCTTGGCCAGGTCCCAGTTGTAAATGAAAACTTGTTCTCAATTAGCCTTCCTGGTTAAAAAAAGGCTAAATAAATACAAATAAAAAAATACCTTCATGAGGTTCTATAGTAGCAAGGATCTGACACCTCCAGAGGGCTTGATGGCTCAATCCACCAGAGTTATGGCTACAACATATACATTGTTTAAAGGCATCTCTGTTCAAGAGATCTGTAATGATGCATGTTGTGGTGATGAACCTTCATGAGGTTCTACTGACTGGACATCACTACACATACGGTGAGTAGAGTGGGGACCTCTGAGCGATGGTCCAGTCTAGACTTGGCATCAGAGAGTATATGAGCTCTATGGTAGTTGGTAGTTGACTAGGTTACCTTTCACACATGGAAGACAAACATACTTAGATGTGAAGATGGGAGAGACTATGGCCCTATATAGGAAGTGGAGTCATCTGCTATTAGCTGTTGCTTGACAGATGTTGTTTGATTGATCTCCTAGACTCCGCCCCTAACGAGGCTTATAATATCATAGAACAGGGGTTATGTTAGGTAACCTTAAGTTACATGTCCTACTATGCTAATGTCTCTGTATTAAATTGCCCATAACTTTAACACTAGCAGAGATCCTGGAACTAATATACCCTTAAAGTATATTATATTCAACAATATATATAAAAAATTGAAACATTTATATTTTCAATATTTATATTTTCTATATTAATAAATTAATGTAAGAAATGTATGAATGAAATCAAAATACAAGTGAAATACTTACTTACAAGCCCTTAATTAACCAACAATGCAGTTTTAAGAAAAATAAGTGTTATGTATAAAATACAAATAATTTAGGTTAAAGAGCAGCAGTAAAATAACAGTAGCGAGGCTTTATACAGGTAACACCGGCACAGAGTCAATGTGGAGGCCATATACAGGTATTACCGGTACAGAGTCAATGTGGAGGCCATATACAGGAGGTACCAGTACATAGTCAATGTGGAGGGTATATACAGGAGGTACCAGTACATAGTCAATGTGGAGGGTATATACAGGAGGTACCGGAACAGAGTCAATGTGGAGGGTATATACAGGAGGTACCAGTACATAGTCAATGTGGAGGGTATATACAGGAGGTACCGGAACAGAGTCAATGTGGAGGGTATATACAGGAGGTGCCGGAACAGAGTCAATGTGGAGGAACAGAGTCAATGTGGAGGCTATATACAGGAGGTACCTGAACAGAGTCAATGTGGAGGCTATATACAGGAGGTACCGGAACATAGTCAATGTGGAGGGTATATACAGGAGGTACCGGAACAGAGTCAATGTGGAGGGTATATACAGGATGTACCGGTACAGAGTCAATGTGGAGGCTATATACAGGAGGTACCGGAACAGAGTCAATGTGGAGGGTATATACAGGAGGTACCGGAACAGAGTCAATGTGGAGGGTATATACAGGATGTACATTTACATTTACATTTAAGTCATTTAGCAGACGCTCTTATCCATGTACCGGTACAGAGTCAATGTGGAGGCTATATACAGGAGGTACCGGAACAGAGTCAATGTGCGGGGACACAGGTGAGTCGAGGAAAAATACTACTCCTATTACAGAGCAAGTGGTAAAGATTCATATGACATCCATTGTTGGAGGACTGTAGCATCTAATGATGAAACATGTAGCATCTCCACAGAGGAGCTCTGTCAAGATTGTAGCAGGTTACTAACAAGTTACTTATATTAGCTGTGTTGACTATGACGTTACTTTAGCTAATATGGTGACAACGATGTAGGCTGTGTGTAGCAGTTATGAAATGGTTTGGTTTGGAAAGGTTTTAACTCCTGGTCACCTACAGCTGATGTGTTGTGCATTGACGTCCACAAGCGAAGGGAAAAGGTGAGCGAATTGATGTGCGAGGAAATACAACGTGGCAGTTGTGAAAGTGAACTGTGTTTACGCATCATCAGGGGTGAATTCATTCAGCCGATTCTGTTGCATGTGATGCATTTGCTCTATTGTTTACATTATGATTTGTATCGCATAGAGCGTGGCTTTAAGGGAAAAGTATGGTCACATCTAATAAAAACAAATGTGAGAGTATTAATTAACACAAATGTGTTTTAACACACTACCTATTCGTAGAAGTATTTATTCATCATCCACATATTCATTTTAAGCTTCTACGTCTGTGTACAGGAAAGTATTATTTGTAAGACGTAAGAGAAAATATATCTGTTTATTGTTAAATTATCATGACGTTCTTTCCAACACAAAAAGTGTAGTATCTATTGTTTCCAAACTGCGTTACCCACTCCAGTCAGCTGATGGCGTCTATCGGGTGATGCTTCTTGTGTGACGTATAATGGACTGGACGGGACGGTTCTTCAGGAACAGGCGCCAACTCTTTCAACCACCTCGGTAGCCTGCTAGACAACATAAAACTGAAAGATTGATTCTTTAGACCATGTTATTGTACATTAGCTAATCTCAGTGTTTTAGACAAATTTCGGTTGACGTATCTACTGGTTAACTTTAACCTAATGTGCTTGTTCAATTTGCAAACGTGTTAAAGATTGATACTGAGGTTAGAACTAGGCTAGTCGCTAATGCTAGCTAGCTAGCTAGTTAACATCCCTGACCATGAGCTCACTGAACTACTCCCTTGCTAATGAAGAGGAGGTCTGCTTTACGGAGAAAGAATCTTTCAGAATGAAAAAGGAGGAAGAGGAGGCTGTTATGGTGAAAGAAGAGAAAGAACCTTTTAGAGAGGAAGAGGGTGCTATCTTAATAAACGTGAAGGAGGAAGACGTTTTGGGAGTGAAAAAGGAGGAGACAGAAGATCCGATTGACACCAGTGAGTACTGTCTTAAAAACAGGGACACAAACTATGCAGTTGTTGAACTAATGTGGGGTTTTTAATGGGCATTTTTACTGTAGGAATTGTTAGATGGTCGATCTGCCATTGGTTCATATACTTTTGGGACTTTTCATTTAGAAGTATTGAATTCTCCATGTGGTCGACATTAAAGTTCCCCTCATCTAGTATAACAGTCTTTTAAAATTCAATATTGGTGCATATGTTCTACTTAAAATATAAAAAAGGCACCCATTTTGTGGAACAACCCTTTTACATTTGCATCACAAATGTTATTTTAGGCCTAGGCCCTTTTTAGACATATTCATGCCTCTTGTAAGACTGTGATTGCAATAGAAGATCATAAGTTTACCATCTGTTTGATGTTCTCATTCACACAGGAGAGAGACATGACTATGGTGGATCCTCTGCGGAGCCTCAACAACATCCTGATGCTGACGAGGCAGAGAAGAGTCTCTCCATATCAGAACACCAGATGGTACAGCTTGGTCTGGTCTAGCATACAGCTTGCTTTATCGGCTTGGGCTGGGTTTCTGTAGAGCACTTTATGACAACAGTGACATCAGCATCCATAATGATGTGCATCTGTGTCCCCTCTTTATGGTTACTAGGACAACGCTAGCCCTTCCAGCCTCCCGGAGTCCATGTGTCGTGCCTCTCCCGGTCGCACCTTACTGCTGGGTATGAAGAGGTTGTCTGTGCTGCTGGTGGACTGCAGGAAAACAACGGCGCTTAGTGGAACTGTGAGAGGAGGAGAAGAGAAGAAAGGATCAGATTTGACTCATCAAAGTAAGTGCTGTAGTTTAGTTTGAACAAATACAATAGATCTGCCCACTGGTATCTGTTACCAGGACAACCAGTGGAGTTCTGTTAGTTGACAGGAAGATAGACTGGTGGATATGGATGTTATGAATATCATAACACTGAAAAAGGATTCTGCCAATGAAAAGAGAGAAACCAATAGACCATATAAAACCTTGATGAAAGTTAGCTTTAGAGAGAGAATTTCAAGATGATCCAATGTAAGGTACTTGTTTTACAAAAACTTATCCTTAAAACATTATGGATATTACATTGCCTGTCCCAGTCAACCCCCCCTATCTTTACAAGACTGTTGAACAGGCAAACTAAACTCTAGACACTGTTAATTAATGAACTAATACTGAGGAAAGCTGTGATCAGGTTTATAGGGAAGGACATTCAATAAACACAGCACTTAAAAGGACTGATTGGCTGAGAGAAATTGATGATGATAAAAATATTGTTTGGGCTGTTTTGTTAGACTTCAGTGCGGCTTTTGACATTATCGATCGTAGTCTGCTGCTCAAAAAAACGTATGGCTTTACACCCCCTGCTATATTGTGGATAAAGAGTAAAAAAAAAAAAAAAAACGAACCTTTATTTAACTAGGCAAGTTGGTTAAGAACAAATTCTTATTTTCAATGACGGCCTAGGACTGCCTTGTTCAGGGGCAGAACGACAGAGTTTTACCATGTCAACTCGGGGATTCGATCCAGCAACCTTTTGGTTACTGGCCTACCGCTCTAACCACTAGGTTACCTGCCGCCCCAGAGCCACCTGTCTAACAGAACACAGAGAGTGTTCTTTAATGGAAGCCTGTACAACACAATCAAGGTAGAATCAGGAATTCCCCAGGGCAGCGGTTTGGCACCTACCTTTTTCAATCTTTACCAACGACATGCCAACAACATTTGAGTAAAGCCAGTGTGTCTGTATGCGGATGACTCAACACTGTACACGTCAGCTGCCACGGAAACTGAAATGACAGCAACACTTAACAAAGAGCTGCAGTGAGTTTCAGAATGGGTGGCAAGGAATAAGTTAGTCCTAAATATTTCAGATTACCTTAAATTACATGGCCTACTATGCTAATTCTGTAGCGGTATTGTTAGAGGGGGGTAAAGAAATATTTTGTTGGGGCGCCAGGCAGGTATTGACCCTAGTTCTTAAAGTTAGTTATTACCTGTTATAACATTATTATTATTAAATATTATTAAAACTGAAAGGATGAGAGTAGAATAGATAGAGTAGCACTTCCAAACACATTCTAAACATTATGGAGTCTTAAAGGAGGACTGTAGCATCTAATGATGAAACATTATGGAGTCTTAATGGAGGCCTGTAGCATCTAATGATGAAACATTATGGAGTCTTAAAGGAGGACTGTAACATCTAATGATGAAACATTATGGAGTCTTAATGGAGGACTGTAGCATCTAATGATGAAACCTTATGGAGTCTTAAAGGAGGACTGTAGCATCTAATGATGAAACCTTATGGAGTCTTAAAGGAGGACTGTAGCATCTAATGATGAATTACTATGGAGTCTGATGCTTTAAAGGAGAAGTTTACCCAAAACGGCTGCAAAAACGTGACCCGTGACTCACTCTGCTGCTTTGCCAGTTAATTTGTTATTTTATTACAGCTAAGGCCTTTGTGTTTCACCTGGAGTTGTTTATTTATGTTTGAGAAAAGAAAAAAAACTTTTCAACATATACAAAATAAACTCAGAAAAAAAAATGTACGGATCTTTTTCAGGACTTTGTCTTGTTACTGATGTGCTTTGTGTCTGTCTCCAATGTAAAAAAAATATATATAAAAATTGACATTCCTGTAGTCAGCATGCCAATTGCACGCTCCCTCTGAGACATTTGTGGCATTGTGACAAAACTGCACATTTTAGTGGCCTTTTATTTTCCCCAGCACAAGGTGCACCTGTGTAATAATCAAGCTGTTCAATCAGCTTCTTGATATGCCACACCTGTCAGGTGGATTATCTTGGCAGAGAATAAATGTTAACTAACAGGGATGTAAAAAATTCTGCAATCTTTTTTTTCAGCTCATTAAACATCCAACACTTCACATTGTTGTTTATTGTAGTTACTATCAGTTTTAGGAACATCTTTCCAAATATTTCACCTTAGTTTTTTACTTTACCCAAAATATGACATCAGCGATAGTCAAAATGTTGAAAATCTGTGAACGTCTAAATAAGAAATTGGGCCATTTAAACAGCAGGTGTCAAACCCTTTCAACAATGGGGAGATTTTACTGATGTGCTTTGTGTTTTCAACATAAAAACAAGTTTTGGACTAAAATTACTTATTTACTTATGTTATGTTTAAGGAAGTGTGTACAGACGTGGCCAAAAGTTTTGAGAATAACACAAATGTTCATTTTCACCAAATCTCCTGCCTCCGTTTGTATGATGGCAATTTGCATATACTCCAGAATGTTATGAAGAGTGTTCAGATGAATTGCAATTAATTGCAAAGTCCCTCTTTTCCATGCAATTGAACTGAGTCCCCCCCCAAAACTGGAAGCTTCAAAAGGAGGGTGGTGCTTGGAATCATTGTTCTTCATATGTCATCCACGGTTACCTGCAAGGAAACAGGTGCCGTCCTCATTGCTTTGCACAAAAAGGTCTTCACAGGCAAGGATATAGCTGCCAGTAAGATTGCACCAAAATCAACCATTTATCTGATCATCAAGAACTTCAAGGAGAGCGGTTCAATTGTTGTGAAGAAGGCTTCAGGGCACCCAAGAAAGTCCAGCAAGTGCCAGGACCGTCTCCTAAAGTTGATTCAGCTGCGGGATCGGGGCACCAACAGTACAGAGCTCAGGAATGGCAGCAAGCAGGTGTGAGTGCATCTGCACGCACAGTGAAGTGAAGACTTTTGGTGTCAAGAAGGACAGCAAAGAAACCACTTCTCCCCAGGAAAAAACATCAGGGACAGACTGATATTCTGCAAAAGTTACAGGGATTGGACTGCTGAGGACTGGGGTAAAGTTATTTTGTCTGATGAATCCCCTTTCCGAATGTTTGGGGCATCCGGAAAAAAGCTTGTCCGGAGAAGACAAGGTGAGCGCTACCATCAGTCCTGTGTCATGCCAACAGTAAAGCATCCTGAGACCATTCATGTGTGGGGTTGCTTCTCAGCCAAGGGTGTGGGCTCACTCACAATGTTGCCTAAGAACACAGCCATGAATAAAGAATGGTACCAACACATCCTCCGAGAGCAACTTCTCCCAACCATCCAGGAACAGTTCGGTGACGAACAATGCCTTTTCCAGCACTAAGTGGCTCGGGTAACAAAACATCAATATTTTGGGTCCATGGCCAGGAAACTCCCCAGACCTTAATCCCATTGAGAACTTGTGGTCAATCATCAAGAGGCGGGTGGACAAACAAAAACCCACAAATTCTGACAAAATCCAAGGATTGATTATGCAAGAATGGGCTGCCGTCAGTGGCCCAGAAGTTAATTGACAGCATGCCAGGGCGGATTGCAGAGGTCTTGAAAAAGAAGGATCAACACTGCAAATATTGACACTGCATCAACTTCATGTCATTGTAAATAAAAGCCTTTGACACTTATGAAATGCTTGTAATTATACTTCAGCATTCCATAGTAACATCTGACAAAAATATCTAAAGACACTGAAGCAGCAAACTTTGTGGAAAGTAATATTTTTCATTCTCAAAACTTTTGGCAACGACTGTAGGTCGCATTCTGTATCATACAGCTATGAAAGTTATATATTTAGAACTACCTGCTCGATTGGAATCCAGTGACGTCTGTGTCTTGAGTGTCCTAGAACTGTTTAGTTTTTTGTGTTCTGACAAAAACAGAATGAATAAATAAGTAGTGGAAACATTATCAGTAATTACCAGGAAACTCTACAACATTTGTTTTAAAATCACACTAAGATTGTTAAAACTGGACTTAGGTTATTGAGAGATCTGATTAGGATTTACCCTCGTAGCAAGGCCGTTTTATCATGTGGAGGTTTCATTCGGGTCTCTATTTTTTTTTAAACACTGTCTTTGGCAGGAGAAAGACCAGACTCGGAGGAACCAGAGCCAGGGATGTCCAAACCAGCAAGAAGACACCAGTGTTCCCACTGTGGAAAGGGTTGTAACCACTTAAGTGCGCTTAAACGACATGAGAGAATACACACAGGGGAGAAGCCTTACCACTGCTCCAAGTGTGGAAGGAGTTTTAGTCATAAAGGAAACCTGAACCAACATGAGCGACTACACACAGGGGAGAAGCCTTATCACTGCTCCGAGTGTGGAAAGCGTTTTAACGATTTGGGGAAGCTGAAACGACATGAGAGAATGCACACAGGGGAGAATCCTTACCACTGCTCCCATTGTGGAAAGGGTTTTAAAGATTTCGGGAAGCTGAAACGACATGAGAGAATACACACAGGGGAGAAGCCCTACCACTGCTCCAAGTGTGGAAGGAGTTTTAGCCATAAAGGAAACCTGAACCAACACGAGAGACTACACACAGGGGAGAAGCCTTACCACTGCTCCCAGTGTGGAAAGTGTTTCAACCAGTCAGGAGAGCTGAAACGGCATGAGAGAATGCACACAGGGGAGAATCCTTACCACTGCTCCCATTGTGGAAAGGGTTTTAACAATTTGGGGAAGCTGAAACGGCATGATAGAATTCACACAGGGGAGAAGCCTTACCACTGCTCCCTGTGTGGCAAGGGTTTTAACGATTTGGGGAAGCTGAAACGGCATGATAGAATTCACACAGGGGAGAAGCCTTACCACTGCTCGCAATGTGGAAAGATGTTTAGCCAGAAAGGATATCTGAAAGCTCATGAGAACATTCACACAGGGGAGAAGCCTTACCAATGTTCCCAGTGTGGAAAGTGTTTCAGCTGGGCAGGGGATCTTAAAAAACACGAAAGATTACACACAGGGGAGAAGCCTTACCACTGCTCCCAGTGTGGCAAGTGTTTTAACCAGTTAGGGGCCCTGAAACAGCACGAGAGAATACACACAGGGGAGAAGCCTTACCACTGCTCCCAGTGTGAAAAGGGTTTTAACAATTTGGGGAACCTGAAACAGCATGAGAGAATTCACAAAGGGGAGAAGGCTTAACACTGCTCGCAATGTGGAAAGATGTTTAACCAGAAAGGACACCTGAAAGCTCATGAGAACATTCACACAGGGGAGAAGCCTTACCAATGCTCCTAAGTGTATGTAATCGTTGGCTTCAACTGTAGCCCGGTCATTACTTTGGAAATTGTTGGATCAATATCCACCTTCATGATATGGATGAAGCCTGATTTGGAATGTCTGAGTAGTTCTATCTGATGTCATAATACACCCCTCTGATAATCAAGTGATATTTGGAATGTCTGCGTAGTTCTATATGATGTCATAATACACCCCTCTGATAGTGATACATTTGCTCCATTGTTTCCATGTCAGTTGGTTTCCCGCTCTGATGATTTATATCTGACAGAGGGGCTTTAAAGGAAATGTATGGTGACATCTTAGTGTGTCTTGAAATAGGATTATTAATCATAAACTCCTATAGCAACAATACACTGCAGCTTTGACATCAAGAAGAGAATGGGCTGATGGTTGGTGGTGCTACTCTATAGGTAAGGCTGTCCAATATGAATATTCAATACACACAATACGTTGACAGAGGAGGTTATGTACCACAGTCAAAGTCCTGCAATAAGAGCTAAGAGACTAATATTTGTGTGAACTATACATAGTTGTGTTCTGTGGTTGTCACTGAGTTGGCTGATATCCTATTTTATGGGGTCACTCCACAGTTAAGGCTGTACAGTGCCTATACAAAGTCTACACTTTGCTCCTTTCATATTTCTTTTGATCCTGACAAACTCCCCAGTCCCTGCCGGTGACACGCATACCCATAACATGATGCTGCCACCACAATACTTATTGTGTGGTTAATGTGTGGTCTGTCTCCAGGTCATCAGACTGTTAAATAGTCACCACTAGCCGGCCTCCTCACAGTACCCTGTCCTGAACATTAGTCACTGTTACTAGCTGTCTACCACCCAGTACTCCACCCTGTATTCTAGTCAAGGCTCATCCTATATAACTACTGCTGTTCACACCTTTCCTATTAAAATACGGTCCATAATGTCTAGACACACCATCATATACATTGTAAACAAACTGTATACATTTATATACCAGACTCTGACTTTGCTCGTTCTACTGTTTATATATTTCTAAATCCTTAAAAGAAATGTACCATTTCTAAACAAAGATAATAGACAAGTAGAATGGGACAGGTTTCTTATACTAGCTTTACTTATTTGGTGAAGAGACTCCAGGGACGGAGATGAAGGCTGGAGGAATGAAGATCAGACAGTAGTGCTGGTCCTGTGGTCAGGTGGGGGAGTGGTCGAGGCAGCTGGTACCTCCTGTATATAGCCTCCACATTGACTCTGTACTGGTACCTCCAGTATATAGCCTCCACATTGACTCTGTACTGGTACCTCCTGTATATAGCCTCCACATTGACTCTGTACTGGTACCTCCAGTATATAGCCTCCACATTGACTCTGTACTGGTACCTCCTGTATATAGCCTCTACATTGACTCTGTACTGGTACCTCCTGTATATAGCCTCCACATTGACTCTGTTCTGGTACCTCCTGTATATAGCCTCCACATTGACTCTGTACTGGTACCTCCTGTATATAGCCTCCACATTGACTCTGTACTGGTACCTCCTGTATATAGCCTCCACATTGACTCTGTACTGGTACCTCCTGTATATAGCCTTCACATTGACTCTGTACTGGTACCTCCTGTATATAGCCTCCACATTGACTCTGTACTGGTACCTCCTGTATATAGCCTCCACATTGACTATGTACTGGTACCTCCTGTATATAGCCTCCACATTGACTCTGTACTGGTACCTCCTGTATATAGCCTCCACATTGACTCTGTACTGGTACCTCCTGTATATAGCCTCCACATTGACTCCGTACCGGTACCGCCTGTATATAGCCTCCACATTGACTCTGTACCGGTACCCCCTGTATATAGCCTCCACATTGACTCTGTACCGGTACCCCCTGTATATAGCCTCCACATTGACTCTGTACTGGTACCTCTTGTATTTTGCCTCCACATTGACTCTGTACTGGTACCCCTGTATATAGCCTCCACATTGACTCTGTACTGGTACCCCCTGTATATAGCCTCCACATTGACTCTGTACTGGTACCCCTGTATATAGCCTCCACATTGACTCTGTACTGGTACCCCCTGTATATAGCCTCCACATTGACTCTGTACTGGTACCTCCTGTATATAGCCTCCACATTGACTCTGTACTGGTACCCCTGTATATAGCCTCCACATTGACTCTGTACTGGTACCTCTTGTATTTTGCCTCCACATTGACTCTGTACTGGTACCCCCTGTATATAGCCTCCACATTGACTCTGTACTGGTACCCCCTGTATATAGCCTCCACATTGACTCTGTACTGGTACCCCTGTATATAGCCTCCACATTGACTCTGTACTGGTACCTCCTGTATATAGCCTCCACATTGACTCTGTACTGGTACCTCCTGTATATAGCCTCCACATTGACTCTGTACTGGTACCTCTTGTATTTTGCCTCCACATTGACTCTGTACTGGTACCTCTTGTATTTAGCCTCCACATTGACTCTGTACTGGTACCCCCTGTATATAGCCTCCACATTGACTCTGTACTGGTACCTCCTGTATATAGCCTCCACATTGACTCTGTACTGGTACCTCCTGTATATAGCCTCCACATTGACTCTGTACTGGTACCTCCTGTATATAGCCTCCACATTGACTCTGTACTGGTACCTCCTGTATATAGCCTCCACATTGACTCTGTACTGGTACCTCCTGTATATAGCCTCCACATTGACTCTGTACTGGTACCCCCTGTATATAGCCTCCACATTGACTCTGTACTGGTACCCCCTGTATATAGCCTCCACATTGACTCTGTACTGGTCCCTCCTGTATATAGCCTCCACATTGACTCTGTACTGGTACCCCCTGTATATAGCCTCCACATTGTCTCTGTACTGGTACCTCCTGTATATAGCCTCCACATTGACTCTGTACTGGTACCCCTGTATATAGCCTCCACATTGACTCTGTACTGGTACCCCTGTATTTTGCCTCCACATTGACTCTGCACTGGTACCCCCTGTATATAGCCTCCACATTGACTCTGTACTGGTACCCCCTGTATATAGCCTCCACATTGACTCTGTACTGGTACCCCTGTATATGGCCCCCACATTGACTCTGTACTGGTACCCCTGTATATAGCCTCCACATTGACTCTGTACTGGTATCCCATGTATATAGCCTCCACATTGACTCTGTACTGGTACCCCCTGTATATAGCCTCCACATTGACTCTGTACTGGTACCCCTGTATATGGCCCCCACATTGACTCTGTACTGGTACCCCTGTATATAGCCTCCACATTGACTCTGTACTGGTACTCCCTGTATATAGCCTCCACATTGACTCTGTACTGGTACTTCCTGTATACAGCCTCCACATTGACTCTGTACTGGTACCCCTGTATATAGCCTCCACATTGACTCTGTACTGGTACCTCCTGTATATAGCCTCCACATTGACTCTGTACTGGTACCTCCTGTATATAGCCTCCACATTGACTCTGTACTGGTACCTCCTGTATATAGCCTCCACATTGACTCTGTACTGGTACCTCCTGTATATAGCCTCCACATTGACTCTGTACTGGTACCTCCTGTATATAGCCTCCACATTGACTCTGTACTGGTACCTCTTGTATTTTGCCTCCACATTGACTCTGTACTGGTACCTCCTGTATTTAGCCTCCACATTGACTCTGTACTGGTACCTCTTGTATTTTGCCTCCACATTGACTCTGTACTGGTACCTCTTGTATTTTGCCTCCACATTGACTCTGTACTGGTACCTCTTGTATTTTGCCTCCACATTGACTCTGTACTGGTACCCCTGTATATAGCCCCCACATTGACTCTGTACTGGTACCCCTGTATATAGCCTCCACATTGACTCTGTACTGGTACCCCCTGTATATAGCCTCCACATTGACTCTGTACTGGTACCCCCTGTATATAGCCTCCACATTGACTCTGTACTGGTACCCCTGTATATAGCCTCCACATTGACTCTGTACTGGTACCCCTGTATATAGCCTCCACATTGACTCTGTACTGGTACCCCTGTATATAGCCTCCACATTGACTCTGTACTGGTACTTCCTGTATACAGCCTCCACATTGACTCTGTACTGGTACCCCCTGTATATAGCCTCCACATTGACTCTGTACTGGTACCTCCTGTATATAGCCTCCACATTGACTCTGTACTGGTACCTCCTGTATATAGCCTCCACATTGACTCTGTACTGGTACCTCCTGTATATAGCCTCCACATTGACTCTGTACTGGTACCTCCTGTATATAGCCTCCACATTGACTCTGTACTGGTACCTCCTGTATATAGCCTCCACATTGACTCTGTACTGGTACCTCTTGTATTTTGCCTCCACATTGACTCTGTACTGGTACCTCCTGTATTTAGCCTCCACATTGACTCTGTACTGGTACCTCTTGTATTTTGCCTCCACATTGACTCTGTACTGGTACCTCTTGTATTTTGCCTCCACATTGACTCTGTACTGGTACCTCTTGTATTTTGCCTCCACATTGACTCTGTACTGGTACCCCCTGTATATAGCCTCCACATTGACTCTGTACTGGTACCCCCTGTATATAGCCTCCACATTGACTCTGTACTGGTACCCCTGTATATAGCCTCCACATTGACTCTGTACTGGTACCCCCTGTATATAGCCTCCACATTGACTCTGTACTGGTACCCCCTGTATATAGCCTCCACATTGACTCTGTACTGGTACCCCCTGTATATAGCCTCCACATTGACTCTGTACTGGTACCCCCTGTATATAGCCTCCACATTGACTCTGTACTGGTACCTCCTGTATATAGCCTCCACATTGACTCTGTACTGGTACCTCCTGTATATAGCCTCCACATTGACTCTGTACTGGTACCCCCTGTATATAGCCTCCACATTAACTCTGTACTGGTACCCCCTGTATATAGCCTCCACATTGACTCTGTACTGGTACCTCCTGTATATAGCCTCCACATTGACTCTGTACTGGTACCTCTTGTATTTTGCCTCCACATTGCTTTTTTATTGTGTTACTTTTCTTCTTTCATTTATTTACTCTTATTTGTCTTAAAACTACATTGTTGGTTTAAGGGCTTGTAAGTATTCAGCATTTCACAGTGAGGTTGTTTTCAGCATTTCACAGTGAGGTCTACAACACCTGCTGTATTCAGCATTTCACAGTGAGGTCTACTACACCTGCTGTATTCAGCATTTCACAGTGAGGTCTACAACACCTGCTGTATTCAGCATTTCACAGTGAGGTCTACTACACCTGCTGTATTCAGCATTTCACAGTGAGGTCTACTACACCTGCTGTATTCAGCATTTCACAGTAAGGTCTACTACACCTGCTGTATTCAGCATTTCACAGTAAGGTCTACTACACCTGCTGTATTCAGCATTTCACAGTGAGGTCTACTACACCTGCTGTATTCAGCATTTCACAGTGAGGTCTACTACACCTGCTGTATTCAGCATTTCACAGTGAGGTCTACTACACCTGCTGTATTCGGCATTTCACAGTGAGGTCTACTACACCTGCTGTATTCAGCATTTCACAGTGAGGTCTACTACACCTGCTGTATTCAGCATTTCACAGTAAGGTCTACTACACCTGCTGTATTCAGCATTTCACAGTAAGGTCTACTACACCTGTTGTATTCAGCATTTCACAGTGAGGTCTACTACACCTGTTGTATTCAGCATTTCACAGTGAGGTCTACTACACCTGTTGTATTCAGCATTTCACAGTGAGGTCTACTACACCTGCTGTATTCAGCATTTCACAGTGAGGTCTACTACACCTGCTGTATTCAGCATTTCACAGTGAGGTCTACTACACCTGCTGTATTCAGCATTTCACAGTGAGGTCTACTACACCTGCTGTATTCAGCATTTCACAGTGAGGTCTACTACACCTGTTGTATTGATGGGACAAATAACAATTTATTTGATCTATGTCAGTTTCAATGTTACGTCTTGGATTAAATTATATTTTTCTAACTCAGGCGGTGTGTGTTTATGTGTGGTGTGTGTGTGTGTGGGGTGTGTGTGTGGTGTGTGTGTTGTGTGTGGCTCTAACACTGATTGAGAACCATACTTAGGTAGCCTGTTTTCCCACTGTTAGTTGTGGGTGGTTGCTTTCTGTCTTTGTGTATCTGCACCTGACAGAACTGTTTCGGTTGTTCTCTTTGTTGTTTTTCATTTTAGTGTTCAGTTTCGAATAAATAATATGAACATGTACCACGCTGCACCTTGGTCCTCACGTTCCTCCTATGAATGCCGTTACGATGGGTCAATGATGTTAATTAGAATATAGCAATGATGCTCTCTCCTCAATCACTTACAGTTTCTTTGGAAAGTATTCAGACCCCTTGACTTTTTTCAAATTTTGTTACGTTACAGTCTTATTCTAAAATGGATTAAATAAAACAATTCCCTCAACAATCTACACAAAATACCCCATAATGACGAAGCGGAAACAAGCTTTTTTATAAATGTTTTGCAAATGTATTAAACACAAAATTATTTACATAAGTATTCAGACCCTTTGCTGAATGAGACTCGAAATTGAGCTCAGGTGCATCCTGTTTCCATTGATCGTCCTTGAGATGTTTCTACAATTTCATTGGAGTCCACCTGTGGTAAATTCAATTGATTGGACATGATTTGGAAAGGCACACACGTGTCTATATAAGGTTCCACAGTTGACAGTGCATGTCAGAGAAAGAACCAAGCCATGAGGTGGAAGGAATTGTCCATAGAGCTCCGAGACAGGATTGTGTTGAGGCACAGATCTGGGGAAGGGTACCAAAACATTTCTGCAGCATTGAAGGCCCCTGTTTTAGCCCCCTGCAGTAAAAGGTTATTTGTGGAGTAAAATGATCTGTTTAAGTCATTAGTGAAGGGCACATTGTTAAAGAATACAGTTCTTTTATTTTGTGGTCTATATCCTCTCAATAATTTATTCCTTCATAAACAGAAAACATATGTACCTAAACACAACATGTGTTCAAGGGCCCCTCTTGGTTCACGACCTCTTGACCATTATATCTGGACAGCTGACAACTATTTTTTAAAGGTCAAAAGTGATCTGTTTAGGTCATCAGTAAAGGAAGCATAGTTAAAGAGTACAATGACCCTTTCAAAGACTGAGACATCCCCCGGACACCCCCCCCCCTAGAACTATTCTTTTTATTTATTATCTGTTTAGGTCGTTAGTAAAACATATGTTTTCAAAGACACCTGGGGGTCCAGGTTGTTAATTATTTTGTGTCCATATAGTTCCCCTATGTGCAAGGGCCCCCTAGATTCACAACTTCTTAACCCTTAATATTCCCAGCCAAGGGGAGAGACAGAGGGAGAGAGAAATTTAGTACAGTCATTTAAACATACATATTACAATTGTTAAAGTTTACTATGTAATATTAAATACAAAATTTAATTAAATAAAATAATTAAGCGATATGAGTCTTTCAGGTGATGCTGCTTGCGTGACGTATAATCTAGTGGACGGAACTGGAGGCTTCTTCAACAGCGACAAAAGGCTTCTGATTCAACGAACGTGTTGCTTTCCTAGCGAACATAAAGTTGAGTCTTTGAAGCTCTTTAGACCAATCTTGTGTATATTACTCTTAGTGTTTTGAATATAATTATGTTTACCCATCTACTAGTTCATTTTAACGTCATTTGCTCGTTAAATTAGCAAATGTGTTACTAAATTGATACTGCATTAGGATAATCGACCGGAGCATGAGCTCACAAAGCTCGACCGAGAAAGAAGCTCTGGTGAAAGGAGAGGAAGAAGCTTTCAGGATGAAAAGGGAGGAAGAGGACGCTATCACGTTGAAAGAAGAAGAGGATGATATTACAGTGAAAGAGGAAGATGGGAAAGAGGTTGTCAAAGTGGAAGGGGAGGAGGTAGAAGCTTTCAGAATCAAAAACGAGGAAGATGCCATAACATTGAAAGAAGAGAATGTAGTGAAAGAAGAGGAAGAACCTTTTAGAGTAAAAGAGGAAGAGGAGGCTATCTCAATAAAAAAGGAGGAAGACGTTTTGGAGGTGAAAGCGGAGGAAGCTGAAGATCAGACTACCACCAGTGAGTACTGTCTTAATAACAGGGACACTATGTAGTTCTTGAAATAATGTATTGTTTTAAAGGGGCATTCTACTTCAGTTCAACACTTGAATATGTCGTTCAGTACTGTGGGAATTGTTTAAGGGATAATAATCTGCCATTGGTACTTCGATGTATTGAATTCTCATTCTCCATGTGGTCTACATTAAAGTTCACCTCCTCTAATATAACAGGCTTTTAAAATCTACTTAAAATATCAAAGGGATGTAAAAGGCACCCATTTTGTGGAAATTACCCTTTACATTTGCAACACAAACAATATTTTACAAAATCATGATGGAAGTGGCCATTTTAGACATATTCATGCCTCTTGATTGTAATAGATGGTCATAAGTTTACAGTCTGTTTGCTGTTCTCGTTCACACAGGAGAGAGACGTGACTATCGTGGATCCTCTGGGAAGCCTCAACAACATCCTGATGCTGACGAGGCAGAGAACAGTCTCTCCAGATGAGATCACCAGATGGTACAGCTTGTTCTGGTCTTGCGTAACAGGGCAGCTCTCTAGGCCCTCTACTCTTTTCTATTTTTACCAATGGCCTGCCACTGGCATTAAACAAAGCATGTGTGTCCATGTATGCTGATGATTCAACTATATAAGCACCAGCAACCATAGCTAATGAAGTCACTGAAACCCTTAACAAATAGTTGCAGTCTGTTTTGGAATGCATGGCCAGTAATAATCTGGTCCTGAACATCTCTAAAACTAAGAGCGTTGTATTTGGTACAAATCATTCCTCAAGTTCTAGACCTCAGCTGAATCTGGTAATGAATTGTGTGTCTGTTGAACAAGTTGAGGAGACTAAATTACTTGGCATTACCTTAGATTGTAAACTGTCATGGTCAAAACCTATAGATTCAATGGTTGTAAAGACAGAGAGAGGTCTAGCCATAATAAAGAGATGCTCTGCTTTTTTGACACAACTCTCCAAAAAGCAAGTTCTGCAGGCTCTAGTTTTGTCTAATCTTGATTATTGTCCAGTCGTGTGGTCCAGTGCTGCAAGGAAAGACCTAGTAAAGCTGCAGCTGGCCCAGAACAGAGCGGCGGTCACGCCCTGGCCATAGAGAAGCTTTTATTCTCTATTTTGGTTAGGCCAGGGTGTGACTAGGGTGGGCATTCTCTGTTCCTTTTTCTGTGTTTTTGTATTTCTTTGTTTTTGGCGGAGTGTGGTTCCCAATCGGAGGCAGCTGTCTATCGTTGTCTCTAATTGTGAATCATACTTAGGCAGCCTTTTTCCACCTGTGTTTTTGGGTAGTTGTTTTCTGTATAGTTGATTTGCCTTGCAGAACTGTTCATTCTTCTCTTTGTTATTTTGTTCGAATGTTTTTTGATTAAATAAAAATCATGAACACTTACCACGCTGCGCTTTGGTCCATGCCTTCCGACGAGAGACGTGACAATTGTGTCATGTTTTGTGTTGACCGCAGGAGGGGTAGCTGCTGCTTTTGCAACAGCTAATGGGGATCCTAGTAAAATACCAAATACCAAACTCTGTTGTTCTCTCTGAGCTCAGAAATAAAGAATCTTGGTTTGACTTGGACTTCAGCAGATCCTTATATTATAATATCCACTACAACTCACCCACAGATTGCTGTTTCATGATTGTCTCAATGAAGAGTTCCTCATTCCACATTCCTGTGGGCTTTTACAAGCCTCCCACTGGTTGAATAAACGTTTCCACGTCAAATAAAAAAAACATCCTTAGTGAAGGTTCAATGTTATCTTCATCCCTAAACTAGCAACATTAACTATTTTCTATTGTTATTCTCAATGACATTCCTGGCCTCATGAAATCCTGACTAAATACAATGTTGATGTTGATGTTCCCACCAGCAACCATTTGTTTATTCGATTATATTTCTCATTAAGATGAATATTGTTATAATTCTGCATGGGTCACGCATTGCTTTGGTCATGTGGTCCCTTATGGGTCAATGATTTTAATTAGAATATAGCAATTATGCTCTCTCCTCAATCACTTACAGTTTCTTTGGAAAGTATTCAGACCCCTTGACTTTTAGGTTTAGGTCATCAGTAAAGGGGACATCTTAAATATTACAATGACCCTTTCAAAGACAGACATCCCCCGGACCTCCCCCTATAACTATTTTTAAAAGGGTAAAAATGTTCTGTTTTCTATAGCATTAAGGTCAGGGCGTTGTGATGCCCACTCCAATACCTTGACTTTGTTGTCCTTAAGCCATTTTGCCACAACTTTGGAAGTATGCTTGGCATCATTGTACATTTGGAAGACCCATTTGCGACCAAGCTTTAACTTCCTGACTGATGTCTTGAGATGTTGCTTCAATATATTCACGTAATTTTCCAACCCCCATGATGCCATCTATTTTGTGAAGTGCCCCAGTCCTTCCTGCAGCGAAGCACCCCCATAACATGATGCTGCCACCTGTGTGCTTCACGGTTGGGATGGTGTTCTTCGGCTTGCAAGCATCCCCCTTTTTCCTCCGATCATAACGATAGTCATTAGGGCCAAACAGTTCTATTTTTGTTTCATCAGACCAGAGGACCCCTTCAGGCATTTGGAAATCGCTCCCAAGGATGAACCAGACTTGTGGAGGTCTACCATTTTTTTCTGAGATCTTGGCAGATTTGTATTTATTTTCCCATGATATCAAGTAAAGAGGCACTGAGTTTCAAGGTAGGTCTTGAAATACATACACAGGTGCTCTTCCAATTGACTCATGATGTCAATTAGCCTATCAGAAGCTATAGACATAATTTTCTGGAATTTTCCAAGGCTGTTTAAAGGCACAGTCAATTTAGTGTATGTAAACTTCTGACCCACTGGGATTGTGAAATAATCTGTCTGTAAACAATTGTTGAAAAAATGACTTGTGTCGTTAACACAGATGTCCTAACCGACTTGCCAAAACGATAGTTTGTTAACAAGAAATGTGTGGAGTGGTTGAAAAATGAGTTTTAATGACTCCAACCTAAGTGTATGTAATCTTTGACTTCAACTGTATAGACTGTATCCTTCACTATCTATTCTTCACTATATATTGCATCTTAGCTGCTGTGTTTCTGCTCATCCATGTTTTATACTTCTATATTTCCCATTCCTTTACTGGATTATGTGTATTAGGTTTAGTTGTGGAATTTGTTAGATATTATCTCTTTGATACTGCTGCACTGTTGGATCTAGAAGCACAAGCATTTCACAACACTCACAATGACATCTGCTAACCATGTGTATGTGACCAATACCATCTGCTAACCATGTGTATGTGACCAATAACATCTGCTAACCATGTGTATGTGACCAATAACATTTGCTAACCATGTGTATGTGACCAATAACATCTGCTAACCATGTGTATGTGACCATTAACATCTGATAACCATGTGTATGTGACCAATAACATCTGCTAACCATGTGTATGTGACCGATAACATCTGCTAACCATGTGTATGTGACCAATAACATCTGCTAACCATGGGTATGTGACCAATAACATCTGCTAACCATGTGTATGTGACCAATAACATCTGATAACCATGTGTATGTGACCAATAACATCTGGTAACCATGTGTATGTGACCAATAACATGTGATGATGTTTGATCAATGTGGAAAACGGATTGGATTTGTAAAAATCCATCTACAAAAGGTATTTGTATTAATTTTCACACAACTGGTAACCAGTGACTGGTGACATTTTGTGTTTCACCCAAATGGCAACCTAAATCCAATGACGGTGGACATTTTGTGTAGATTTCATGTTGAATTCACTTTAGTTGACGAATCAAAGAAAATAGAAACTAGATGTTGAACGGACGTCTGTGCCCAGCGGCTGGTTTGAATAAGCGGCTACTGATCAAACGGCTACGGAGGTTTATTGCGGATAAAAGTCTTTGCGTGATGACGTAGTGCACGGAAAAAAAATGTTTTCCTGTTGAATTCCCATGTACTGAATGAAAAATTCAAATTAAATGGGTTTCCATTGCATTTTCAACTCTACTGAGGGTTTTGAAAAACCGTTGAGTTATATAGCAAAAGTCCTCTTGTCCCGTCCACTGTAGCCAACAGCTCAAAGATACAGTGCTGGTAGGCTACCTACATTATGAGATTATTATGGATAACATTACATTTAAGTCATTTAGCAGACGCTCTTATCCAGAGCGATAAGAGCGACATTATTTTATTTGTCAAATGGCAACCAAGCATCAATCATCATCATGTCACCAGAAGAAGACCCTCAAAATGTATTCGAAAGGAGCATCAAGCTCAACACATGCACTTTCACCACCCTGTGAAGTCTATCATTTATTTAACCTGTAGCCTAATAAACTACATGGTTTCCCAAGTCGTAGTGGGAGGACCACACAATATATCATCGCGTGACTCCAAGTTAACTAAGATATGATCGTTATTAAATCGATATTTGCGCATAAAGGATTAATGCCGCCATTTCTCGTTTATACATTTTTACTGACACAAAATGACCCCACCATGTCAAACGAAGTAACAAATCGTCTGTCGGCATTTAGAAAAGTGTACAGGCATATCCTGTTTCCATCAGCCCGGTCATTACTTTGGAAATGGAGATCCTCCTCTCCACCCTCTCCGAGTTGGGCATCTCCGGCGCGGCCCACGCTTGGATTGCGTCCTACCTGACAGGTCGCTCCTACCAGGGTGGCGTGGCGAGAATCTGTCTCCTCACCACGCACTCTCACCACTGGCGTCCCCCAGGGCTCTGTTCTAGGCCCTCTCCTATTCTCGCTATACACCAAGTCACTTGGCTCTGTCATAACCTCACATGGTCTCTCGTATCATTGCTATGCAGACGACACACAATTAATCTTCTCCTTTCCCCCTTCTGATGACCAGGTGGCGAATCGCATCTCTGCATGTCTGGCAGACATATCAGTGTGGATGACGGATCACCACCTCAAGCTGAACCTCGGCAAGACGGAGCTGCTCTTCCTCCCGGGGAAGGACTGCCCGTTCCATGATCTCGCCATCACGGTTGACAACTCCATTGTGTCCTCCTCCCAGAGCGCTAAGAACCTTGGCGTGATCCTGGACAACACCCTGTCGTTCTCAACTAACATCAAGGCGGTGGCCCGTTCTTGTAGGTTCATGCTCTACAACATCCGCAGAGTACGACCCTGCCTCACACAGGAAGCAGCGCAGGTCCTAATCCAGGCACTTGTCATCTCCCGTCTGGATTACTGCAACTCGCTGTTGGCTGGGCTCCCTGCCTGTGCCATTAAACCCTACAACTCATCCAGAACGCCGCAGCCCGTCTGGTGTTCAACCTTCCCAAGTTCTCTCACGTCACCCCGCTCCTCCGCTCTCTCCACTGGCTTCCAGTTGAAGCTCGCATCCGCTACAAGACCATGGTGCTTGCCTACGGAGCTGTGAGGGGAACGGCACCTCAGTACCTCCAGGCTCTGATCAGGCCCTACACCCAAACAAGGGCACTGCATTCATCCACCTCTGGCCTGCTCGCCTCCCTACCACTGAGGAAGTACAGTTCCCGCGCAGCCCAGTCAAAACTGTTCGCTGCTCTGGCCCCCCAATGGTGGAACAAACTCCCTCACGACGCCAGGACAGCGGAGTCAATCACCACCTTCCGGAGACACCTGAAACCCCACCTCTTTCAGGAATACCTAGGATAGGATAAAGTAATCCTTCTCACCCCCCTTAAAAGATTTAGATGCACTATTGTAAAGTGGCTGTTCCACTGGATGTCTTAAGGTGAACGCACCAATTTGTAAGTCGCTCTGGATAAGAGCGTCTGCTAAATGACTTAAATGTAATGTAAATGGTTGGATCAATATCCACCTTCATGATATGTAAGAAGCCTGATTTGGAATGTCTTAGTAGTTCTATCTGATGTCATAATACACCCCTCCGATAATCAAGTGATATTTGGAATGTCTGAGTAGTTCTATCTGATGTCATAATACACCCCTCTGATAATCAAGTGATGTTCACATGTGATGCATTTGCTCCATTGTTTACATTTAAGTTGGAGGCCCACTCTGATGATGTATGTCTTACATAGTGGGGCTTTAAATGAAAAGTATGGTGACATCTTAGTGGGGCTTGAAATTAATAGGATTATTAATCAAAAACTTCTATAGCAGCAATACACTGTGGCTTTGACTTCAAGAAGAGAATGGGCTGATGGGTGGTGGTGCTACTCTATAGGTAAGGCTGTCCAATATGAATGTTCAAGGGACCCAGGGACCCTCTGCACACATCGACAACAGTCACCCTCGAAGCATCGTTACCCATCGCTCCACAAAAGCCGCGGCCCTTGCAGAGCAAGGGGAACTACTACTTCAAGGTCTCAGAGCTAGTGACGTAACCGATTGAAACGCTATTTAGCGCGCACCGCTAACTATGCTAGCCGTTTCACATCCGTTACATGTAAGTGTATAAGTGCAAATTTACACTTATACACTTACATTGTAGCAAAGTGTAATTTCTTCAGTGTTGTCACATGAAAAGATATACTCAAATATTTACAAAAATGTGAGGGGTGTACTCACAAAATCATACAATGTGATTTTCTGGATTTTTGCTTTAGATTCCATCTCTCACAGTTGAAGTGTACCTATGATAAATAAAATAAAATAAAATCTGACATGACTTCGGCATTCTTTGGAATTCTGATCGGTTTTATGTACTGGAAAAATAGAAAAGAGAGGTGTAACTTTGCATTGGGACTTGTGATGCTATACTAATGCAGATCCATATGTTACATGTGGTTACCTTCATTTTAAGGGAGTTGTATGGCCACATTTAGATGTGAAAAAATAACAGACAGAGAAAACCATTTATATTCTAACAGTATTTGGTTCATTCTTGAGCTCTGGTAATATTTCAGTCCCACTGACTGATTTTGTATATAAATTGAAATGTCCAGTATAATGAATTGAAATAAATATAGAATTAATTTAAACTTTATTATTACAAAATCATATATTATTTTATATGGCGTTTCAATTCATTTTTACTTGGGAAATTAATATTAAAATGTGCACATAATTGAATGCAAACATACATTTGTGTAATTTTGTTGAGAAAGTATTTTTTATCAAATAAATGCATGATTATTGATTAAAATCACACCATGTAGCTCTGTCCCTCAGTCTACATGTAACTGTCATGTATTGTCATGTTATGTCTTGTCCCTGTTCTTTCTCTTCTCTTCGTTTCCCCCTGCTGGTCGTATTAGGTTACTTTCTCTCCCTCTATCTCTCTCTCTCTCTCTATGGTCCTTTCCTGCTCCCAGCTGTTCCTCATTCTCCTAACGACCTCGTTTACTCTCTCACACCTGTCCCCTCTTTTCCCTCTGATTAAGTCTCTATTTCTCTCTCTGTTTCTGCTTCTGTCTTTGTCGGATTCTCGTTTGCTTTGCCCTTGTCCCGTCCTGTCGTAATCTGCCTCTTCATTAGATGCTGCGTGTGAGCAGGTGTCTCTGTCCTCTACGGCCCGCGCCTACCCGGAGGGACCTGCAGTCTGTTGCCGCTAGCCCTGCTATTCTCCTCTACTGCTAGAGGGGACTCTCCTGTAAAGATTGAGGATTTATGTTTTCCTGTTTGGACATTAAAATACTCTGTTTCTGTTAAACCGCTTTTTGGGTCCTCACTCACCTGCATAACAGAAGAATCCGACCAAGAATGGACCCAGCAACTTCGGATCCTCTCCACTCAGCCGTCGAGATCCAGGGAGCGATGCTAGGCAGACACGAGCAGGAATTGTCTGCTGCTCGACATGCCGTTGAGACCCTGGCCGCCCAAGTCTCCGACCTCTCGAAACATATTCACCATCTCCGCCTCGATCCACCGGCTACTTCCAGGGATTCCGAGTCTCCGGAGCCCAGAATTAATAACCCACCGTGTTACTCTGGGGAGCCCACTGAATGCCGCTCGTTCCTCACCCAGTGTGATATTGTGTTCTCTCTCCAGCCCAACACGTACTCCAGGGGTACAGCTCGTATCGCCTACGTCATAGCTCTCCTTACTGGACGGGCTCGTGAGTGGGGCACGGCAATCTGGGAGGCAAGGGCTGAGTGTACTAACCAGTATCAGAACTTTAAGGAGGAGATGATACGGGTTTTTGATCGTTCAGTTTTTGGGAAAGAAGCTTCCAGGGCCCTGTCTTCCCTATGTCAAGGTAATCGATCCATAACTGATTACTCTATAGAGTTTCGCACTCTTGCTGCCTCCAGTGACTGGAACGAGCCGGCGTTGCTCGCTCGTTTTCTGGAGGGTCTCCGCACGGAGGTAAAGGATGAGATTCTCTCCCGGGAGGTTCCTTCCAGCGTGGATTCCTTGATTGAACTCGCTATTCGCATAGAACGACGGGTAGATCTTCGTCACCGAGCTCGTGGAAGGGAGCTCGCGTTATCCGTTTCCCCCCTCTCCGCTTCACTACCATCTTCCTCCACTGGCTCAGGTGCTGAGCCCATGCAGCTGGGGGGTATTCGCATCTCGACTAAGGAGAGGGAACGGAGAATCACCAACCGCCTCTGTCTCTATTGCGGTTCCGCTGGTCATTTTGTCATTTCATGTCCAGTAAAAGGCCAGAGCTCATCAGTAAGTGGAGGGCTACTGGTGAGCGCTACTACTCAGGTCTCTCCTTCAAGATCCTGTACTACCTTGTCGGTCCATCTACGCTGGACCGGTTCGGCAGCTTCCTGCAGTGCCTTGATAGACTCTGGGGCGGAGGGCTGTTTTATGGACGAAGCCTGGGCTCGGGAACATGACATTCCTCTCAGACAGTTAGGGGAGCCCACGGCCATGTTCGCCTTGGATGGTAGTCCTCTCCCCAGGATTCAGCGTGAAACGCTACCTTTAACCCTCACTGTCTCTGGTAATCATAGCGAAACCATTTCTTTTTTAATTTTTCGTTCACCTTTTACACCTGTTGTTTTGGGCCATCCCTGGCTAGTGTGTCATAATCCTTCTATTAATTGGTCTAGTAATTCTATCCTCTCCTGGAACGTCTCTTGTCATGTGAAGTGTTTAATGTCTGCTATCCCTCCTGTTTCTTCTGCCCCTTCTTCACAGGAGGAGCCTGGTGATTTGACAGGGGTGCCGGAGGAATATCATGATCTGCGCACGGTCTTCAGTCGGTCCAGGGCCACCTCCCTTCCTCCGCACCGGTCGTATGATTGTAGTATTGATCTCCTTCCGGGTACCACTCCCCCCCGGGGTAGACTATACTCGAAGATTATTTGTCTGTAGCTCTCGACGCCGGTACCGTAGTCCCTTCCTCCTCTCCCGCCGGAGCAGGGTTTTTTTTTGTTAAGAAAAAGGACGGGACCCTGCGCCCCTGCGTGGATTATCGAGGGCTGAATGACATAACGGTTAAGAATCGTTATCCGCTTCCCCTTATGTCTTCAGCCTTCGAGATCCTGCAGGGAGCCAGGTTTTTCACTAAGTTGGACCTTCGTAACGCTTACCATCTCGTGCGCATCAGGGAGGGGGACGAGTGGAAAACGGCGTTTAACACTCCGTTAGATATTATCTGTTTGATACTGCTGCACTGTTGGACTTTTCACTACACTCACAATAACATCTGCTAACCCTGTGCATGTGACCAATAACATCTTATAACCATGTGAATGTGACCAATAACATCTGCTAACCATGTGCATGTGACCAATAACATCTTATAACCATGTGAATGTGACCAATAACATCTGCTAACCATGTGTATCTGACCAATAACATTTGCTAACCATGTGTATGTGACCAATAACATCTGCTAACCATGTGTATGTGACCAATAACATCTGCTAACCATGTGTATGTGACCAATAACATCTGCTAACCATGTGTATGTCACCAATAACATCTGCTAACCATGTGTATGTGACCAATAACATCTGCTAACCATGTGTATGTGACCAATAACATCTGCTAACCATGTGTATGTCACCAATAACATCTGCTAACCATGTGTATGTGACCAATAACATCTGCTAACCATGTGTATGTCACCAATAACATCTGCTAACCATGTATATGTGACCAATAACATCTGCTAACCATGTGTATGTGACCAATAACATCTGCGAACCATGTGTATGTGACCAATAAAATCTGCTAACCATGTGTATGTGACCAATAACATCTGCTAACCATGTGTATGTGACCAATAACATCTGCTAACCATGTGTATGTGACCAATAACATTTGATTTGATTTGAACAAAACAAATCCATGTGATGATGTTTGATCAATGTGGAAACGGATTTGTAAAAATCCATCTACAAAAGGTATTTTTATTCATTTTCACCCAACTTGCAATCTAAACCAATGACAGGTGACATTTTCTGTTGATTTCATGTTAAATTCACTTTAGTTGACGAATCAAAGAAATGTAAATAGAAACTAGATGTTGAACAGACGTCTGTGCCAGTGGGCTGGTTTGAATAAGCAGCAGGTTTTGGATCAGTATCCACCTTAGTAGCTAAGTTTCCGTGCAATTTGCGACAGATTTTCATGTGAATATTCTCAAATCTGCATAAAACAATATACGCATTTTCCCACCGGAAACGTTTGCATCAAACAGGTTTATTGCGGATAAAAGTCTTTGCGTTATGACGTAGGGCACGGAAAAAATGTTTTCCTGTTGAATTCCCATGTACTGAATGAAAATGCAAGTTAAATGGGTTTCCACGCATTTTCAACTCTACTGATGATTTTGAAAACCGTTGAGTTATATAGCAAACGTGCTCTTGTCCTGCACTGTAGCCAACAGCTCACAGATACAGTGTTGGTAGGCTACCGACATGATGAGATTATTATGGATAAGAGCGACATTATTTTATTTGTCAAATGGCAACCAAGCATCAATCATCATCATGTCACCAGAAGAAGACCAAAATGTATTGGAAAGGAGCATCAAGCTCAACACTCCACTTTCACTTACTTCCACAGCACTGGTGTCAGTAAGTAGCTGATGACAGAAGTGACAGCTTGACACAAAACAAAGTTTGATGCGGTCAGTGTTTTTTTTTTTTACCCCTTTTCTCCCTAATTTGACTCTGTACTGGTACCTCCTGTATATAGTCTCCACATTGACTCTGTACTGGTACTGTCTTTAGATAATTGTTACAGAAATATAATACTGTCTATAGAAATATAATACTCTCAGAAGAAACTGTTGAATTCAATGTAGACTTTAATGCAAGTTATTAAAGCCGTATGGTCCGCTGAAAGCCGCCGCTCAACCCTGGTCACTTTTTATACATACATAGCACTGGGGTACATCACATATGTAAATAGAGCTACTCCCCCTTAGTATTCGGGTTTTGGTAACAACGATGGCAGAACTCTTCCATGTTCTAAAAATAATGTATATACTGCATGCCCATGTTTTACGTGTTAGTCATCAGTTATCTTGCCTACATCTTTCTTCCTATACCCTGCTGACCACAGCACGCCCAGCTGTCATTAATGCACGTATGGTCTTGGTTAATGTATTCCTACAAAAATAGAGTATGGTCTGGGTGTCATATGGCCGGATATCATCTTTCTCTAAATGCATGTGCTTGCTACTCAGCCTAGCAGCCAAACATGCAAATGCTGAGCCCACTTCAATGGTTTTCCCAACAGTACCTCCCTGTATAGCCTCCACATGGACTCTGTACTGGTACCCCCTGTATATAGCCTCCACATTGACTCTGTACTGGTACCTCCTGTATATAGCCTCCACATTGACTGTACTGGTACCTCCTGTATATAGCCTCCACATTGACTCTGTACTGGTTCCTCCTGTATATAACCTCCACATTGACTCTGTACTGGTACCTCCTGTATATAGCTCCCCACATTGACTCTGTACTGGTACCTCCCAGGTATAGCCTCCACATTGACTCTGTACTGGTACCTCCTTATATAGTCTCCACATTTACTCTGTACTGGTACCTCCTGTATATAGCCTCCACATTGACTCTGTACTGCAATACCTGGTATACCTCCACATTGACCTGTACTGGTACCCCCTGTATATAGCCTCCACATTGACTCTGTACTGGTACCCCTCATATATAGCTCCACATTGACTCTGTACTGGTACCTCCTTATATAGTTCCACATTGACTTGTACTGGTACCTGTATATACCTCCACATTGACTCTGTACTGGCACCTCCCTGTATATAGCCTCCACATTGACTCTGTACTGGTACCCCTGTATATAGCCTCCACATTGACTCTGTACTGGTACCTGTATATAGGCTCCACATTGACTCTGTACTGGTACCCCTGTATATAGCCTCCACATTGACTGTACTGGTACCCCCTGTATATAGCCTCCACATTGACTCTGTACTGGTACCCCCTGTATTTAGCCTCCACATTGACTCTGTACTGGTACCCCTGTATATAGCTCCACATTGACTCTGTACTGGTACCCTGTATATAGCCCCCACATTGACTCTGTACTGTATTCCTGTATATAGCCTCCACATTAACTCTGTACTGGTACTCCCTGTATATAGCCACCACATTGACTCTGTACTGGTACCCCCTGTATATAGCCTCCGCATTGACTCTGTACTGGTACCCCTGTATATAGCCCCCAAGACTGACTCTGTACTGGTATCTCCTGTATATAGCCTCCACATTAACTCTGTACTGGCACCTCCTGTATATAGCCACCACATTGACTCTGTACTGGTACCCCTGTATATAGCCTCCACATTGACTCTGTACTGGTACCCCTGTATATAGCCTCCACATTGACTATGTACTGGTACCCCTGTATATAGCCTCCACATTGACTCTGTACTGGTAATTTCTGTATATAGCCTCCACATTGACTCTGTATTGGTAATTCTTGTATATATCCTCCACATTGACCTGTACTGTACCTCCTATATATAGCTCCACATTGACTCTGTACTGGTACCTCCTGTATATAGCCTCCACATTGACTCTGTTCTGGTATCTCCTGTATTTTGCCTCCACATTGACTCTGTACTGGTACCTCCTGTATACATTCTCCACATTGACTCTGTTCTGGTATCTCCTGTATATAGCCTCCACATTGACTCTGTACTGGTACCTCCTGTATATAGCCTCCACACTGACTCTGTACTGGTACCTCCTGTATATAGCCTCCACATTGACTCTGTACTGGTACCTCCTGTATATAGCCTCCACATTGACTCTGTACTGGTACCCCCTGTATATAGCCTCCACATTGACTCTGTACAGGTACCTCCTGTATATAGCCTCCACATTGACTCTGTACTGGTACCCCTGTATATAGCCTCCACATTGACTCTGTACTGATACCTCCTGTATATAGCCTCCACATTGACTCTGTTCTGGTACCTCCTGTATTTAGCCTCCACATTGACTCTGTACTGGTACCTCCTGTATATAGCCTCCATATTGACTCTGTACTGGTACCTCCTGTATATAGCCTCCACATTGACTCTGTACTGGTACCTCCTGTATATAGCCTCCATATTGACTCTGTACTGATACCTCCTGTATATAGCCTCCATATTGACTCTGTACTGGTACCTCCTGTATATGGCCTCCATATTGACTCTGTACTGGTACCTCCTGTATATGGCCTCCATATTGACTCTGTACTGGTACCTCCTGTATATAGCCTCCACATTGACTCTGTACTGATACCTCCTGTATATAGCCTCCACATTGACTCTGTTCTGGTACCTCCTGTATATAGCCTCCACATTGACTCTGTACTGGTACCTCCTGTATATAGCCTCCACATTGACTCTGTACTGGTACCTCCTGTATATAGCCTCCACATTAACTCTGTACTGATACCTCCTGTATATAGCCTCCACACTGACCTGTACTGGTACCTCCTGTATAGCCTCCCATTGACCTGTAGCCTCCCTGTATATAGCCTCCACATTAACTCTGTACTGATACCCCTAGCCTCCACATTGACTCTGTACTGGTGCCTCCTGTATATAGCCCACATTGATACTGGTACCTCCCTCCACATTAACTCTGATACCTCCTGCATATAGCCTCCACATTAACTCTGGGTAATTGGTACTCCTGCATATAGCCTCCCTCCTGGTACCTCCATATAGACTCCCTGTACTGATACCTCCTGTATATAGCCTCCACATTGACTCTGTACTGGTACCTCCTGTATATAGCCTCCACATTAACTCTGTACTGGATACCTCCTGTATATAGTCTCCACATTAACTCTGTAACTGGTACCTCCTGTATATAGCCTCCACATTGAC
>NC_088410.1:5960742-6053520 GCF_034236695.1 Oncorhynchus nerka
ACATATATAAAAATATATGATTTGTTTTCAGTGGGTGTGTTCCTCCACTGTAAGATCGCTTTCCATGGGTCGTTGCTGTCGCGCAAGGCCCTGCTTAACAGGTTTTTTGCAATCTTGACAGCTGATTCTGCCTTGCCATTTGCTTTTGGGTGTCTTGGAGAGGAGGTCAACGTGGTCAAACTCCCATTCTGAGGCGGAACGCTTGAACTGCGCAGTGAATTGTGGGCCATTGTCCGTGATTACCTTGTCAGGCTGACCTTGCCTTGCAAACTGCGCCTTGCAGCGCTTTATGACCGTCTCTGCAGACAAGTCAGGGAGCAGTTCAATTTCCCAAAAGTCAGAGTAGTGATCAACGATGAGAAGATAGTCCTTTTATCTGTGGCTGAATAAGTCCATGCTGACGATTTGCCAGGCCCTTGTGGGCAGTTCGTGTGACATCATGGTTTCCTTTTGCTGTTCATGAGCGTACTCGTTGCATGTGGTACAGTTGCTGACAAAGTCTTTAATTTCTGCTTGCATGTTTGGCCAGTATAATGTTTCACGAGCCTGGCGGTAGCATGCATCACCTCCAACGTGACTGGAGTGTATGCGAGTAAGCATCTCTGGACGTAGTGATTTGGGAATAATTACCTTCTGACCTCTGAACAAGATGCCATTTTGCACGCTGATCTCATCTCGAAAGGTCCAGTATTCTCTCACTGTGAAAGGTGTCTCCTCTTTCAGGTATGGCCAACCTGCGAGAGCCATGGACTTCAGTGACTGTAGGCGTTCGTCCTTGTCAGTGTGTTGCCTTATCTGGGCTAGGCGGTGATCTGTGACGTTTAAGTAGTCTGCCTGATTGATCTGTTGAACATCTTGTTGTTCCTGCTGTAGCGAACAGATGGCCTGCCGCTGATAGACAGTGCCTCTGCCTGTACATTGTGTTGTTGCCCTGCTCAGTGTGTCGCTGATGTACATCTCTGGTCCTGGCTTGTAAATGACCTTCAGGCTATAGTTTTGCAGAGTCAGGAGCATGCTTTGAAGCCTCTTGGGCGCGTTGAGGAGAGGTTTACTGAATATGGCAATGAGTGGTTTGTGGTCAGTTTCAGCGATGACCAGGTCTCGCCCATATAAGTAGTGATGGAATCGCTGGCAGGAGAAGACGATGCTGAGGCACTCTTTCTCAATTTGTGCATAGTTTTGTTCGGTGGGGGTGAGCGCTCTCGAGGCAAACGCAACGGGCTGGCCTTCCTGCATAAGGCAGCATCCAAGTCCCCTTTGGCTGGAGTCGCTCTGGATTGTGACAGGCTTCATGACGTCGTAGTAGCGCAACACTGGCATGGATGAAGCCAGAGATTTCATCTTCTGCACTGCGGCCTCGTGCTTGGGTAGCCAGTGCCATGGTGTGTCTTTGTCCAGCAACCGGCGCAGAGGCTCACAGACTGCTGATAGGTGTGGCATGAACTTTGCAAGATAGTTTGCAAAGCCGATGAGACGCTGTACTCCTTTTGCATCAGACGGGTTTGGCATGTCGAGGATCGCTCTGACCTTGTCTGGGTCTGGCTTCAGGGCTTTTGCCGAGAGAATGTGACCATGGAAGTGGACATCTTTCACCTTGAACTGCAGCTTCTTCAGGCCAAGGCGAAGCTTAACTGATCGGCAGCGCTCCATCAGTGCCAGGAGCTTCACATCGTGGTCGCGTACTGCTTCTTCGTCTGTGTCACCACAGCCTACGATCAGGACATCATCTGCGATGGGTTCAATGCCCTTGAGCCCAGCCAGTAACTCATGCTGCTTACGTTGGTATATCTCAGGCGCCACCGAGGCACCAAACGGGAGCTTGAGCCAGCGTTTCCGACCCCAGGGGGTCCAGAAGGTAGTCATGAGGCTGCTTTCTTCATCCAGCTTGCATTGAAGGAATGCATCTCGGGCATCCACCAAGGTGAAAATCCTGGCCTTGGGAAGCTTATAGAGGACATCCTCTAGTGTCGGCATGATGTAGTGGGATCGTTTCAGTGCTTGGTTCAGATGCTTTGGGTCGATGCAGACCCTCAGCTTCTCTGGTTTTTTCACTATGACCATATTGCTGATCCAGTCAGTTGGTTCAGTCACAGATGTCATGTGGCCATCGGCCTCATACTTGTCCAGCTGGGCCTTCACAGCCACTTTCATTGCAATGGGCACATTGCGAGGAGCACACTGGACTGGAGTGATGCTCTCATCCACTTCAAAGTGTACCTCCCCAGGCACAGATTCAACGGGCATGTTGAATACATCGTCATATCTGCTAAGTAGTTGTTCTTTGGACAGGGGTCCATGCTGGACATGATCCACAATGTGCAGGTCATTTGGTACAGTGAACTGCATCAGTCCCAGGCGTTCGCATGTAGAGCCTGAGAGGAGAGGATGTTGACTGGTTTTTACAATCTCAAACTCCAGCTTGTGTTTGCGTCCCCGAATAACACATTCGGTCTCAAAGGTGCCCATAGAGCTCATTAGCTCTCCTGAGTAGAGCTTTAGTCTAGTATCGCTGGGCAATAGATTTGTGTCAGGTGCCAGATTGATTTTGTCTTTGTAGCTCATTACGTTGCATGTAGCACCAGAATCCAGTTGACATTGTTGTTGCTTGTTGTGTAATCGTAGTGTCACAAACCATTTCTTCCCTCTTGAGTGTACAGCCCCAATGGATTCATGCATGTAAATGTCACTTTCACTTTTCAGCTCTGAACATTGAATGACATCATCAACACAGTGAATCTTGCCCTCACTCACCCTTCTTTTGCTTTTGAGACACACTTTTGCAAAATGATTATTAGTTCCACAAGCTCTGCATGGTTTTCTGTAGGCAGGGCAGTGCTCTTTGCCACGTGTGTGTGTATTCCCACAGTATTTACATGCTACGGGGCTCTCTGTGTTCACCGTTCGTGGTGAATTGCTCTGCCTCGATTGATTTAGTCTGAATGTCTGCCTAGCAACAGCGTGAACGGTATCAACGTCGGAGCGTGGGGTTTCGATTTCCATTGCTCTCATTCTCATGTCAGTGACTTCAGCAGTGCGGCACATTTCAATGGCAGTTACTAATGTTAAGTCTCTCTCTCTCAGTAGACGCCGGCGTGTATCCTCATTTGCAATTCCCAGCACTATTTTGTCACGAATCAATTCATCTTTCAGGAAGAGGGTGAGTCAGTACACAACTTTGTAACCCGTTTGAGAGAGAAATCCGCCACTTGTGAATACGGGGGGTATTCACAAGTGGCGGATTTATCTCTCAAACGGGTTACAAAGTTGTGTACTGACTCACCCTCTTCCTGTTTACAGCTTCCGAAAACGAACCGCTCATAAATTACGTTTCTGGCGGGTTTGAAGTAATTCTCCAATGCATCCAATATAGCCGTTGCATCACACTGTTGACGTGCTGTGAGGGTGAGATTGTGCCGGTAGATATGCCTGCATTCGCTGCCCATTAAACTCCTCAGAGTTGCCGCTTGTACCTCGTTGGGTTTCTCATGTAGACCGGTCGCCAGCGCATAGTCCTCGAATTCATCCCTGAAGTTGTCCCAATTAGTATTCCAGTCCCCTGTGAGAACCATGGGATTTGGTGGCGGAATGTTCGCTGCCATAGCAATGGAATATGAGATTTCTTTGCCTTCAGTCATCGACGTAGGTAGTGATGATAGCTAGGCAGCTAACAACGAGTTCATCAGTGTTGTGAGTAGGAAACGGCGTGTGTTCGCATATGGAACGTAACTGCGCCTATACTGTACTTAGCTACAAAAATAACAAACGTGTGTTTTCCGAGCCACTTCTGATACCATGTTTCAGTATGATATGTTAGATAAAGGAATAACGACAGACACCAATGTTAGGTTCAATAGCCTTGTTTGTGCATTGTACGAATGGCTACAACTGGAGTCCGGGGAACAGTCCGGCTAGTCGATTACCTATCAACTAGACTCCGTAACAATGGTGGGGTCATTTTGTGTCAGTAAAAATGTATAAACGAGAAGTGGCGGTATTAATCCTTTATGCGCAAATATTGATTTAATAACGATAATATCTTAGTTAACTTGGAGTCACGCGATGATATATTGTGTGGTCCTCCCACTACGATTTGGGAAACCATGCAGTTTATTAGGCTACAGATTAAATAAATGATGAACTTCACAGGGTGGTGAAAGTGCATGTGTTGAGCTTGATGCTCCTTTCCAATACATTTTGCCATTTGACAAATAAAATAAGGTCGCTCTCATCCATAATAATCTCATCATGTCGGTAGCCTACCAGCACTGTATCTTTGAGCTGTTGGCTACAGTGGACCGGACAAGATGACTTTTGCTATATAACTCAACGGTTTTTCAAAACCCTCAGTAGAGTTGAAAATGCGATGGAAACCCATTTAACTTGCATTTTTCATTCAGTACATGGGAATTCAACAGGAAAACATTTTTTTCCGTGCAATACGTCATCACGCAAAGACTTTTATCCGCAATAAACCTGTTTGATGCAAACATTTCCGGTGGGAAAATGCGTATATTGTTTTATGCAGATGTGAGAATATTCACATGAAAATCTGTCGCAAATTACATGGAAATGTAGCTACTAAGGTGGATATTGATCCAACACCTGCCGCTTATTCAAACCAGCCCACTTGGCAAAGACCTCAGTTCAACATTCAGTTTCTCGTTACATTTCTTTGAAACGGATTTTGGTTGCAAGTTGGGTGAAACACAAAATGTCACCAGTCATCGGTTACCAGTTGTGTGAAAATTAATAAAAATACCTTTTGTTGATGGATTTTTACAAATCCAATCCGTTTTCCACATTGATCAAACATCATCACATGGATTTGTTTTGTTCAAATCAAATCAAATGTTAATGGACACATACACATGGTTTGGCAGATGTTATTGTGGTGGGAACATTGTATTTAGCTAGGATTTCATAAGGCCAGGAATGTCATTGAGAATAACTATAGACAATAGTTAATGTTGCTAGTTTAGGGATGAAGATAGTGAAGGTTTATCTATGTTAATGATGTTTTTAATTTGATGTGGAAACAACGTTTATTCAACTAGTGGGAGGCTTGTAAATTCCCACAGGAAAGTGGAATGAGGAACTCTTCATTGAGACAATCATGAAACAGCAATCTGTGGGTGAGTTGTAGTGGATATTATAATATAAGGATCTGCTGGAGTCCAAGTCAAACCAAGATTCTTTATTTCTGAGCTCAGAGAGAACAACAGAGTTTGGTATTTGGTATTTTACTAGGATCCCCATTAGCTGTTGCAAAAGCAGCAGCTACCCCTCCTGCGGTCAACACAAAACATGACACAATTGTCACGTCTCTCATCAGAAGGCATGGACCAAAGCGCAGTGTGGTAAGTGTTCATGATTTTTATTTAATCAAAAAACATTCGAACAAAATAACAAAGAGAAGAATGAACAGTTTTGTAAGACAAATCAACTATACAGAAAACAACTACCCAAAAAACACAGGTGGAAAAAGGCTGCCTAAGTATGATTCACAATTAGAGACAACGATAGACAGCTGCCTCCGATTGGGAACCACACTCTGCCAAAAACAAAGAAATACAAAAACACAGAAAAAGGAACATAGAATGCCCACCCTAGTCACACCCTGGCCTAACCAAAATAGAGAATAAAAGCTTCTCTATGGCCAGGGCGTGACAGCCGCTCTGTTTTGGGCCAGCTGCAGCTTTACTAGGTCTTTCCTTGCAGCACTGGACCACACGACTGGACAATAATCAAGATTAGACAAAACTAGAGCCTGCAGAACTTGCTTTGTGGAGAGTAGTGTCAAAAAAGCAGAGCATCTCTTTATTATGACAGTTTACAATCTAAGGTAATGCCAAGTAATTTAGTCTCCTCAACTTGTTCAACAACCACACAATTCATTACCAGATTCAGCTGAGGTCTAGAACTTGAGGAATGATTTGTACCAAATACAATGCTCTTAGTTTTAGAGATGTTCAGGACCAGTTTATTACTGGCCACCCATTCCAAAACAGACTGCAACTCTTTGTTAAGGGTTTCAGTGACTTCATTAGCTGTGGTTGCTGGTGCTTATATGGTTGAATCATCAGCATACATGGACACACATGCTTTGTTTAATGACAGTGGCAGGCCATTGGTAAAAATAGAAAAGAGTAGAGGGCCTAGAGAGCTGCCCTGCGGTACATCACACTTCATATGTTTGACATTAGAGAAGCTTCCATTAAAAACCCTCTGAGTTCTATTAGATAGATAGCTCTGAATCCACATTATGGCAGAGGTTGAAAAGCCATAGCACAAACATTCTTAAACAACAGGTTATGGTCAATAATATCAAAGGCTGCACTGAAATCTAACAATAGAGCTCCCACAATATTCTTGTTATCAATTTCTCTTAACCAATCATCAGTCATTTGTGTCAGTGCAGTACATGTTGAGTGCCCTTCTCTATAAGCATGCTGAAAGTCTGTTGTTCATTTATTTACAGAGAAATAGCATTGTATTTGTTTAAACACAATTTCCAACAAGTTGCTAAGAGCTGGCAGCAAGTTTATAGGTCTGCTGTTAGAACCAGTAAAGGCCGCTTTACCACTCTTGGGTAGTGGATTAATTTGGCTTCTGAGCCTTAACATATCTAACAGTCAGTTTCTTAACAGGTACATGTTTATCAATAATTGGAAGAAGCAATTTAATCTGGTAAAAACAGGTAACACATTATAAGGCAACAATATAAGACAACGGGACCACTGTGTTTGTTCTCTGATGAATTGTGAGTCAATGAGATGTGAAATATCAATATACACGCTAAGAGAAGTAATTTCTCTCTCCTGTGTGGATTCTCTAATGACGTTTAAGTGATTGTTATGAGTAATATGTTTTCCCAAAGTCTGAGCTTTTGTAAGCCTTCTCCTCTGTGTCATGTTCTTTCAGGCTTCCTAAATGGGCAAAAGCTTTGCACCCTGGGAGGAGTGGTAATGCATCTCCCCTCTGTGTATTTTCTCGTGTTGGTTCAGGTTGTTTTTCTGGTTAAAACTCCTTCCACACTGGGAGCAGTGGTAAGGCTTCTCCCCTGTGTGAATTCTCTCATGCTGTTTCAGCCCCCCTGACTGGCTGAAAAACTTTCCACACTGGGAGCAGTAAAAAGGCTTCTCCCCTGTGTGTATTCTCTCATGCTGTTTCAGCTCCCCTGACTGGTTGAAACACTTGCCACACTGGGAGCAGTGGTAAGGCTTCTCCCCTGTGTGAATTCTCTCATGTCATTTCAGGTTCCCTAAATCTTTAAAACTCTTTCCACACTGGGAGCAGTGGTAAGGCTTCTCCCCTGTGTGAATTCTGTCATGCCGTTTCAGCTCCCCTGACTGGTTGAAAAACTTGCCACACTGGGAGCAGTGGTAAGGCTTCTCCCCTGTGTGAATTCTGTCATGCCGTTTCAGCTCCCCTGACTGGTTGAAACACTTGCCACACTGGGAGCAGTGGTAAGGCTTCTCCCCTGTGTGAATTCTCTCATGTCGTTTCAGGTTCCCTAAATCTTTAAAACTCTTTCCACACTGGAAGCAGTCATAAGGCTTCTCCCCTGTGTGTATTTTCTCATGTTGTTTCAGGTCCCATAACCGGTTACAACCCTTTCCACAGTGGGAACACTGGTGTCGTCTTGCTGGTTTGGACGTCCCTGGCTCTGGTTCCTCTGAGTCTGGTCTTTCTCCTGCCAAAGACAGTGTTTTTAAAATAGAGACCCAAATGAAATCTCCACATGATAAAACAACAGTGCTACGAGAGTAAATCCTAATCAGATCTGTCAATAACCTGAGGCAAAACACATGTAGAGCTTCCTGGTAATTACTTATATGTTTACACTACTTATTTTATTCATCCTGTTTTACAAGTCAGAACACAAAATACTAAACAGTTCTAGCACACTGAAGACACAGACTTTGCCAGATTCCAATCGAGCAGGTGGTTCTAAATATATAACTTTCATAGCTGTATGATACAGAATGCGACCTACACACTTCCTTAAACATAAAATAACTAAAGAAGTAATTTTGTGTAATAGTCAAAAACTAATTTTTACATCGAAGACACAAAGCACATCAGTAAAATCTCCCCGTTGTCGAAAGGGATCGACACAATGTTTAAATGGCCCGATTTCTTATTTAGACGTTCACAGGTTTTCAACATTTTGACTATCGCTGATGTCATATTTTGGGTAAAGTAAAAAATAAGGTGAAATATTTGGAAAGATGTTCCTAAAACTGATAGTAACTACAATAAACAAATTGTAAACGCAACATGTAAAGTGTTGGATGTTTAATGAGCTGGAAAAAAAGACTGCAGAATGTTTTACATCCCTGTTAGTTAACATTTATTCTCTACCAAGATAATCCATCCACCTGACAGGTGTGGCATATCAAGGAGCTGATTGAACAGCTTGATTATTACACAGGTGCACCTTGTGCTGGGGATAATAAAAGGCCACTCTAAAATGTGCCGTTTTGTCACACAACAATGCCACAGATGTCTCAGAGGGAGCGTGCAATTGGCATGCTGACTGCAGGAATGTCCATTTTTATATATATATTTACATTGGAGACAGACTCAAAGAACACCAGTAACATTTGCCCGTTGTCGATAGGGTGGACACAGAACAATTACAAGATTGTATTAATACTGTTTAGCCATCGAATAGCTTTGATGGGTACTCTCTCATCTGTGTCTATGGGACTGAGTTGGGCCTCTGGAGCTTGAGCTGACAATTGATTCATTACTTACTGATAAAAACCTAAAGCCGGGTTGGGGGGTTAAAACAACACCAGGTGCAGATGACCACAGGATGAACCCAGCATGGGAGGGGTGGAACCAGCCCTGACTAAGCATTTATAAGAGGTCTGTTTTTCATTCAAGGTTAAGCTCTCAGCAACACACTCAAGGGTGTGGAGTCAACAGCTTCATTATTGCAATAATTAATCCATATTAAATAAAAAATGATTGTTTGAAGAAATTACAAAGTCTCTCTCAGTATACATGAATTTCCATGACAACGCCCACAGTGATAATTTATTTTATTTAGTCGTTCACAAACTTCGTACATTTTGACTATCACAAATGTCATGATATTTTGTGTAAAGTAAAAATAATTTTGGGGTAGATGTTGCTAAAAAAATATAAAACAACATGTAAAGTGTTGGTCCCATGTTTCATGAACTGAAATAAAAGACCCCAGAATTTTTCCATAAGCTCAGCTTATTTCTCAAAAATGTTGTGCACAAATTTGTTTACATCCCTGTTAACATTTATTCTCTGCCAAGATAATCCATCCACCTGACAGGTGTGGCATATCAAGAAGCTGATTGAACAGCTTGATTATTACACAGGTGCACCTTGTGCTGGGGAGAATAAAATGCCACTTTAAATGTGCAGTTTTGTCACACAACCCAATGCCACAGATGTCTCAAGTTGAGGGAGCGTGCAATTGGCATGCTGACTGCAGGAATATCCACTAGAGCTGTTACCAGATAATTTAATGTTCAATTCTCTACCAAAAGCAGTCTCCAATGTCGTTTTAGAGAATTTGGCAGTACATCCAACTGGCATCACAACCACAGACCACATATAACGACACCAGACCAGGATAGAAAACACTGAAGTTTCTAAAACTGTTTGAATGATGTCTGTGAGTATAACAGAACTCATATGGCAGGCAAAACCATGAGAGGAAATCCAAACAGAAAGTGAGAAGTCGAATTTCAAAACAGTGCCTATTTAAATCCCTGATAGTTATGGATGTGCTTGCACTTCCTATGGCTTCCACTAGATGTCACCGTCTTTAGAACCTGTTTTGAGGATTCTACTATAAAGGAGGGGCTCATAGGAGCTATTTGAGTGAGTGGTCTGGCAGAGAGCCTGGGTCTCATGACGCGCGCTCCCGAGAGAGTTAAAATCAAATCAAATTGTATTTGTCACATACACATGGTTAGCAGATGTTAATGCGAGTGTAGCGAATTGCTTGTGCTTCTAGTTCCGACAATGCAGTAATAACCAACGAGTAATCTAGCTAACAATTCCAAAACTACTACCTTATACACACAAGTGTAAAGAGATAAAGAATATGTACATAAAGATATATGAATGAGTCATGGTACAGAGCGGCATAGGCAAGATGCAGTAGATGGTATCGAGTACAGTATATACATATGAGATGAGTATGTAAACAAAGTGGCATAGTTCAAAGTGGCTAGTGATACATGTATTACATAAAGATGCAGTAGATGATATAGAGTACAGTGTATACGTATACATATGAGATAAATAATGTAGGGTATGTAAACATTATATTAAGTAGCATTGTTTAAAGTGGCTAGTGATATATTTTACATCAATTCCCATTATTAAAGTGGCTGGAGTTGAGTCAGTGTGTTGGCAGCAGCCACTCAATGTTAGTGGTGGCTGTTTAACAGTCTGATGGCCTTGAGCTAGAAGCTGTTTTTCAGTCTCTCGGTCCCAGCTTTGATGCACCTGTACTGACCTCGCCTTCTGGATGATACCGGGGTGAACAGGCAGTGGCTCGGGTGGTTGTTGTCCTTGATGATCTTTATGGCCTTCCTGTGACATCGGGTGGTGTAGGTGTCCTGGAGGGCAGGTAGTTTGCCCCCGGTGATGCGTTGTGCAGACCTCACTACCCTCTGGAGAGCCTTACGGTTGTGGGCGGAGCAGTTGCCGTACCAGGCGGTGATACAGCCCGACAGGATGCTCTCGATTGTGCATCTGTAGAAGTTTGTGAGTGCTTTTGGTGACAAGACGAATTTCTTCAGCCTCCTGAGGTTGAAGAGGCGCTGCTGCGCCATCTTCACGATGCTGTCTGAATGGGTGGACCAATTCAGTTTGTCTGTGATGTGTACGCCGAGGAACTTAAAACTTACTACCCTCTCCACTACTGTCCCATCGATGTGGATAGGGGGGTGTTCCCTCTGCTGTTTCCTGAAGTCCACAATCATCTCCTTAGTTTTGTTGACGTTGAGTGTGAGGTTATTTTCCTGACACCACACTCCGAGGGCCCTCACCTCCTCCCTGTAGGCCGTCTCGTTGTTGTTGGTAATCAAGCCTACCACTGTTGTGTCGTCCGCAAACTTGACGATTGAATTGGAGGCGTGCGTGGCCACGCAGTCGTGGGTGAACAGGGAGTACAGGAGAGGGCTCAGAACGCACCCTTGTGGGGCCCTAGTGTTGAGGATCAGCGGGGTGGAGATGTTGTTACCTACCCTCACCACCTGGGGGTGGCCCGTCAGGAAGTCCAGTACCCAGTTGCACAGGGCGGGGTCGAGACCCAGGGTCTCGAGCTTGATGACGAGTTTGAGGGTACTATGGTGTTAAATGCTGAGCTGTAGTCGATGAACAGCATTCTCACATAGGTATTTCCTCTTGTCCAGATGGGTTAGGGCAGTGTGCAGTGTGGTTGAGATTGCAATGTCTGTGGACCTATTTGGGAGGTAAGCAAATTGGAGTGGGTCTAGGGTGTCAGGTAGGGTGGAGGTGATATGGTCCTTGACTAGTCTCTCAAAGCACTTCATGGTGACGGAGGTGAGTGCTACAGGGCGGTAGTCGTTTAGCTCAGTTACCTTAGCTTTCTTGGGAACAGGAACAATGGTGGCCCTCTTGAAGCATGTGGGAACAGCAGACTGGGATAGGGATCGATTGAATATGTCCGTAAACACACCAGACAGCTGGTCTGCGCATGCTCTGAGGGCGCGGCTGGGGATGCCGTCTGGGCCTGCAGCCTTGCGAGGGTTAACACATTTAAATGTTTTACTCACCTCGGCTGCAGTGAAGGAGAGTCCGCATGTTTTGGTTGCGGGCCGTGTCAGTGGCACTGTATTGTCCTCAAAAGCGGGCAAAAAAGTAATTTAGTCTGCCTGGGAGCAAGACATCCTGGTCCGTGACGGGGCTGGTTTTCTTTTTGTAATCCGTGATTGACTGTAGACCCTGCCACATGCCTCTTGTGTCTGAGCCGTTGAATAGCTACACTGTTTGTATTCGGTCATGTTTCTGGTCACCTTGCCCTGATTAAAAGCAGTGGTTCGTGCTTTCAGTTTCACGCGAATGCTGCCATCAATCCACGGTTTCTGGTTTGGGAATGTTTTAATCGTTGCTATGGGAACGACATCTTCAACGCACGTTCTAATGAACTCGCTCACCGAATCAGCGTATTCGTCAATGTTGTTGTCTGACGCAATACGAAACATATCCCAGTCCACAGGATGGAAGCAGTCTTGGAGCGTGGAATCAGATTGGTCGGACCAGCGTTGAACAGACCTCAGCGTGGGAGCTTCTTGTTTTAGCTTCTGTCTGTAGGCAGGGAGCAACAAAATGGAGTCGTGGTCAGCTTTTTCCGAAAGTTAGCTCCCGTTCCAATGCTTTTCTTCAGACAATGAAATTCTCCGGTTGGAACCTTATAGATGATATGTTAAAAACATCCTAAAGATTGATTGCAGACTTGTTTCTACGACCTGTAACGGAACTTTTTGAGTTTTTGTCATGGAGGAAATGTTCTCATGAAGATGGATTACTGGGCTGAACACGCTAACAACAAGTGGCTAAATGGGCTTTATGGAACAAATCAGTCATTTATTGTCGAACTGGGAATTCTAGGAGTGCCTTCTGATGAATATCATCAAAGGTAAGTGAATATTTAGTGTTTTTTCGAACTAATGTTGACTTCAAGATGGCGGAGTTGTCTTTGGCTGTTTTTGGGTACTAATGTGATTTTCTGGATTTTTTCAAATCTAATTTTGTCTGTCATAGTTGAAGTGTACCTATGATGAAAATTACAGGCCTCTCATCTTTTTAAATGGGAGAACTTGCACATTTTCACTTTTGGATGAAAAGCGTGCCCAGAGTAAACTGCCTCCTACTCAGTCCCAGATGCTAATTTGTGCATATTATTAGTAGTATTGGATAGAAAACACTCTAAAGTTTCTCAAACTGTTTGAATGAGAGGGGAATAAGTCAGAGGTCTGGCAGAGTGCCTTGGTCTCGTGACGCGCGGTCACGAGAGTTAGTTCTCGTTCCATTGCTTTTCTACAGACAATGGAATTCTCCGGATGGAACATTATTGAACTTTTATGATAAAAACATCCTAAAGATTGATTCTATACATCGTTTTATATGTTTATACGACCAGTAATATAACTTTTTGGAATTTGTCCAATCTTTCCGGTGCAAGTTGCACTCGCGTTTCAATTTGTTTACCAAACACTAACAAAAGGAGGTATATGGACATAAATGATGAACTTTATCGAACAAATCAAACATTTATTGTGGAACTGGGATTCCTGTGAGTGCATTCTGATTAAGATCAAAGGTAATTAATATTTATAATGCTATTTCTGACTAATGTTGACTGCGCAACATGGTGGATATTTCTTTGGCTGGTTTGGGCTCTGAGCTCCGTACTCAGATTATTGCATGGTATGCTTTTTCGGGGCGGCAGGGTAGCCTAGTGGTTAGAGCGTTGGACTAGTAACCGGAAGGTTGCAAGTTCAAACCCCCGAGCTGACAAGGTACAAATCTGTCGTTCTGCCCCTGAACAGGCAGTTAACCCGCTGTTCCTAGGCCGTCATTGAAAATAAGAATTTGTTCTTAACTGACTTGCCTGGTTAAATAAAGTTTAAAAAATAAATGCTTTTTCAGTAAAGTTTTTTTGAAATCTGACACAGCGGTTGCATTAAGGAGAAGTTTATCTAAAGTTCCATGCATAACACTTGTATTTTCATCAACATTTATAATGAGTAATTCTGTAAATTGATGTGGCATGTTTTGTAACTACTGAACATAACACGCCAATGTAAAATTAGATTTTTGGATATTAATATGCACTTTATCGAACAAAACATACATGTATTGTGTAACATGAAGTCCTGTGAGTGTCATCTGATGAAGATCATCAAAGGTTAGTGATACATTTTGATCTCTATTTGTGCTTTTTGTGACTCCTCTCTGGCTGGAAAAATGGCTGGGTTTTTCTGTGACTTGGTGGTGACCTAACATAATCGTTTGTAGAGATTTCACTGTAAAGCATTTTTTTAAATCAGACACTGTGGCTGGATTAACGAGACGTATCTTTAAAATGGTGCCTAATGCTTGAATGTTTGAGAAATTTGATTTATGAGATTTCTGTTGATTTGTATTTGGCGCGCTGCAATTTCATTGGCTGTTGGCGGCAGAACCCCGTTCCCATACAGGTTAAAACTCCATAATGTTTCATCATTAGATGCTACAGTCCTCCTTTAAGACTCCATAATATTTCATCATTAGATGCTACAGTCCTCCTTTAAGACTCCATAATATTTCATCATTAGATGCTACAGTCCTCCTTTAAGACTCCATAATGTTTCATCATTAGCTGTTACAGTCCTCCTTTAAGACTCCATAATGTTTCATCATTAGATGCTACAGGCCTCCTTTAAGACTCCATAATGTTTCATTATTAGATGCTACAGTCCTCCTTTAAGACTCCATAATGTTTCATCATCAGATGTTACAGTCCTCCTTTAAGACTCCATAATGTTTCATCATTAGATGCTACAGTCCTCCTTTAAGACTCCATAATGTTTCATCATCAGATGTTACAGGCCTCCTTTAAGACTCCATAATGTTTCATCATTAGATGCTACAGTCCTCCTTTAAGACTCCATCATGTTTCATCATTAGATGCTACAGGCCTCCTTTAAGACTCCATAATGTTTCATCATTAGATGCTACAGGCCTCCTTTATTACTATAATATTTGAAGAATCCAGGCATTTCCTTTTTTAACAAGTTGTGTAGATCACACAACAACTGTAAGGTGCACGGTTACACTTTTTCTCCAAAGATAACTTTTAAGATTTATTAAGTCTATTGGTTTCTCTCTTTTCATTGGCAGAATCATTTTTCAGTGTTATGATATTCATAACATCCATATCCACCAGTCTTCCTGTCAACTAACAGAACTCTGCTGGTTGTCCTGGTAACAGAGTGGGTAAATGTATTTTATTTGTTCAAACTAAACTACAGCACTTACTTTGATGAGTTAAAGCTGATCCTTTCATCTCTTCTCCTCCTCTCACAGTTCCACTCAGCCCCGTTGTTTTCCTGCAGTCCACCAGCAGCACAGACAACCTCTTCATACCCAGCAGTAAGGTGCTACCAGGAGAGGCACGACACATGGACTCCGGGAGGGTGGAAGGGCTAGCGTTGTCCTGGTAACCATAAAGAGGAGACACAGACACATATCATTATGGATGCTGATGCCACTGTTGTCATGAAGTGCTTTACAGAAATCCAGCCCAGACCCCGATAGAGCAAGCTGTATGCTAGACCAGACCAAGCTGTACCATCTGGTGATCTGATCTGGAGAGACTCTTCTCTTCCTCGTCAGCATCAGGATGTTGTTGATGCTCCCCAGAGGATCCACGATAGTCACGTCTCTCTCCTGTGTGAACGAGAACAGCAAACAGACGGTAAACTTATGACCGTCTATTACAATCAAGAGGCATGAATATGTCTAAAATGGCCACTTCCATCATGATTTTGTAAAATATTGTTTGTGTTGCAAATGTAAAGGGTCATTTCCACAAAATGGGTGCCTTTACATCCCTTTGATATTTTAAGTAGATTTTAAAAGCCTGTTATATTAGATGAGGTGAGCTTTAATGTAGACCACATGGAGAATGAGAATTCAATACATCGAAGTACCAATGGCAGATTATTATCCCTTAAACAATTCCCACAGTACTGAACGACATATTCAAGTGTTGAACTGAAGTAGAATGCCCCTTTAAAACAATACATTATTTCAAGAACTACATAGTGTCCCTGTTATTAAGACAGTACTCACTGGTGGTAGTCTGATCTTCAGCGTCCTCCGCTTTCACTCCCAAAACGTCTTCCTCCTTTTTTATTGAGATAGCCTCCTCTTCCTCTTTTACTCTAAAAGGTTCTTCCTCTTCTTTCACTACATTATCTTCTTTCAATGTTATGGCATCTTCCTCGTTTTTGATTCTGAAAGCTTCTACCTCCTCCCCTTCCACTTTGACAACCTCTTTCCCATCTTCCTCTTTCACTGTAATATCATCCTCTTCTTCTTTCAACGTGATAGCGTCCTCTTCCTCCCTTTTCATCCTAAAAGCTTCTTCCTCTCCTTTCACCCGAGCTTCTTTCTCGGTCGAGCTTTGTGAGCTCATGCTCCGGTCGATTAGCCTAATGCAGTATCAATTTAGTAACACAATTGCTAATTTAACAAGCAAATTACGTTAAAATGAACTAATATATACACGATTGGTCTAAAGAGCTTCAAAGACTCAACTTTATGTTCGCTAGCAAAGCAACACGTTCGTTGAATCAGAAGCCGTTTGTCGCTGTTGAAGAAGCCTCCAGTTCCGTCCACTGGATTATACGTCACGCAAGCAGCATCACCTGAAAGACTCATATCGCTCTCTGCTGACTGGAGTGGGTAACGCAGTTTGGAAAAATATTAACAACAATGTTTATTCTGGCAATCCATGTCATGCGAAGAAATTTTAAAAGAACCAGATGTTATGTTTTCTCTTACTTCTTACAGGCAATACTTTACTCCAGGGCTGACCTGCCCGTTAGACAGGATTAGGTGACAGATGAAAGAGTATTCGATTTTTGTCATCGTTATTCTGAACCCACTGCCTGCAAGCCATTGTTAAATTAGCCTCAGTGATTTGTATTTTCCTTCAACTTTCTGAAGAGGAAACAGCCAGGAAATGCCCCTGTCTGAGTGCATTTGTCTACCACTATGTGTAGCTGTTAGCGATGATAGTAATGACAACCATTTTCTGGTTGATGGAAAAGCTTTCCCAAAAAACCTTGTCAATTAAATGTTAACTACAAAGTAGTATATGCCTCCCTGGCAGAATGATATCATGACTATTTGCATCAATCCAGTGATTTGTCCGGCAGACTCTGCAATCACATGTGTGCTACAGAGACACCACTAACCAAGCAAGGCTCTTGTGTGCTACAGAGACACCACGAACCAAGCAAGGCTCTTGTGTGCTACAGAGACACCACTAACCAAGCAAGGCTCTTGTGTGCTACAGAGACACCACGAACCAAGCAAGGCCCTTGTGTGCTACAGAGACACCATTAACCAAGCAAGGCTCTTGTGTGCTACAGAAACACCACTAACCAAGCAAGACTCTTGCTGGTGTCACTTCAATTAAAGGATATCTACACATAAAAATTAACATGTCTTAGATTTTTCTCAGACTTCAAACGTGTTCTCCTGATGTGGTTTAAGTGTTGTTGTGGACTTAGAACATCCAATGTTGTTGTTTTCTATTAAGAGTGTGATTTAGAGAGAAAAACAGACAAACAGGGACAAATCAGAAACTTGGAAAAACTAAATGGAGAAAATGGAATTAGGTTCAATAAAACGGATTAGATAGAGATGTTATATATAGATAGAGATGTTATAGAGCCATAAATATTTTACACATCTTCTCTCATTACTGTATTATCTAGGGATAGTGTAGAGTAACAGCTGTTTCCTGAAGTGACCTTTAACCTCCCTGCTCCTCAATACTTCTTCCACTGGATCAAAGCTTCAGCCAAGTAGGATACATGATAGTGACAACACATGGAGTAGGGTTGGATATAGTAATGGCAGGATACATGATAGAGACAACACATGGAGTAGGGTTGGATATAGTAATGGCAGGATACATGATAGAGACAACACATGGAGTAGGGTTGGATATAGTAATGGCAGGATACATGATAGAGACAACACATGGAGTTGGGTTGATATAGTCATGGTAGGATACATAATAGTGGCAACACATGGAGTTGGGTTGATATAGTCATGGTAGGATACATGATAGTGGCAACACATGGAGTTGGGTTGGATATAGTCATGGTAGGATACATGATAGTGGCAACACATGGAGTAGTGTTGATATAGTCATGGTAGGATGCATGATAGTGACAACACATGGAGTAGGGTTGGATATAGTCATGGCAGGATACATGATAGTGACAACACATGGAGTAGTGTTGATATAGTCATGGTAGGATACATGATAGTGACAATACATGGAGTAGGGTTGATATAGTCATGGTAGGATACATGATAGTGACAATACATGGAGTAGGGTTGGATATAGTCATGGTAGGATACATTGAGCGGCAAGCTGTTCTTTACCATTCGGCCATCAAATTTGCCACCAATGCTCCTTATAGGACACCTCACTGCACTCTATACTCTGTAAACTGGTTATCTCTGTATACCAGTCGCAAGACCCACTGGTTTAATGCTTATTTATAAAACCCTCTTAGGCCTCACTCACCCCTATCTAAGATAACTACTGCAGCCCTCATCCTCCACATACAACACCCATTCTGCCAGTCACATTCTGTTAAAGGTCCCCAAAGCACACACATCCCTGGGTCGCTCCTCTTTTCAGTTCGCTGCAGCTAGCGATGGGACCAAGCTGCAAAAAACACTCAAACTGGACAGTTTTATCTCCATCTCTTCATTCAAGGACTCAATTGTGGACACTCTTACTGACAGATGTGGCTGCTTCGTGTAATGTATTGTTGTGCCCAATAATGTATGTAACATGTGGTGTTGCTACCATGGTGTTGTTATGTAGTGATGCTACATGTAATAATAACATGTATGATTTAGAAAAAGTTCTTAGTAAAAAACATTAGTGACATAATTTCATTATTTTATTTTATAAAATGTTGTATTTAATATTACATAGTCAACTTTAACAATTGTAATATGTATGTTTAAATGACTGTACTAAATTTCTCTCTCTCTTTCTCTCCCCTTGGCTGGGAATGTTAAGGGTAAAAAACCTCGAGGGGCCCTTGAACACATGTTGTGTTTAGGTACATATGTTTTCGGTTTATGAAGGAATAAATGATTGAGAGGATATAGACCACAAAATAAAAGATAACTGTATTCTTTAACAATGTGCCCTTCACTAATGACTTAAACAGATCATTTTACTCCACAAATAACCTTTTACTGCAGGGGGCTAAAACAGGGGCCTTCAATGCTGCAGAAATGTTTTGGTACCCTTCCCCAGATCTGTGCCTCAACACAATCCTGTCTCGGAGCTCTATGGACAATTCCTTCCACCTCATGGCTTGGTTCTTACTCTGACATGCACTGTCAACTGTGGAACCTTATATAGACAGGTGTGTGCCTTTCCAAATCGTGTCCAATCAATTGAATTTACCACAGGTGGACTCCAATCTAGTTATAGAAACACCTCAAGGACGATCAATGGAAACAGGATGCACCTGAGCTCAATTTCGAGTCTCATTCAGCAAAGGGTCTGAATACTTACGTAAATAATTTTGTGTTTAATACATTTGCAAAACATTTATAAAAAAGCTTGTTTCCGCTTTGTCATTATGGGGTATTTTGTGTAGATTGTTGAGGAAATTGTTTTATTTAATCCATTTTAGAATAAGACTGTAACGTAACAAAATTTGAAAAAAGTCAAGGGGTCTGAATACTTTCCAAATAAACTGTAAGTGATTGAGGAGAGAGCATCATTGCTATATTCTAATTAACATCATTGACCCATCGTAACGGCATTCATAGGAGGAAGGTGAGGACCAAGGTGCAGCGTGGTACATGTTCATATTATTTATTCGAAACTGAACACTAAAATGAAAAACAACAAAGAGAACAACCGAAACAGTTCTGTCAGGTGCAGATACACAAAGACAGAAAGCAACCACCCACAACTAACAGTGGGAAAACAGGCTACCTAAGTATGGTTCTCAATCAGTGTTAGAGCCACACACAACACACACCCCACACACACACACACCACAGATAAACACACACCGCCTGAGTTAGAAAAATATAATTTAATCCAAGACGTAACATTGAAACTGACATAGATCAAATAAATTGTTATTTGTCCCATCAATACAACAGGTGTAGTAGACCTCACTGTGAAATGCTGAATACAACAGGTGTAGTAGACCTCACTGTGAAATGCTGAATACAGCAGGTGTAGTAGACCTCACTGTGAAATGCTGAATACAGCAGGTGTAGTAGACCTCACTGTGAAATGCTGAATACAACAGGTGTAGTAGACCTTACTGTGAAATGCTGAATACAGCAGGTGTAGTAGACCTCACTGTGAAATGCTGAATACAGCAGGTGTAGTAGACCTCACTGTGAAATGCTGAATACAGCAGGTGTAGTAGACCTCACTGTGAAATGCTGAATACAGCAGGTGTAGTAGACCTCACTGTGAAATGCTGAATACAGCAGGTGTAGTAGACCTCACTGTGAAATGCTGAATACAGCAGGTGTAGTAGACCTCACTGTGAAATGCTGAATACAGCAGGTGTAGTAGACCTCACTGTGAAATGCTGAATACAGCAGGTGTAGTAGACCTCACAGTGAAATGCTGAATACAGCAGGTGTAGTAGACCTCACAGTGAAATGCTGAATACAGCAGGTGTAGTAGACCTCACAGTGAAATGCTGAATACAGCAGGTGTAGTAGACCTCACAGTGAAATGCTGAATACAGCAGGTGTAGTAGACCTTACAGTGAAATGCTGAATACAGCAGGTGTAGTAGACCTCACAGTGAAATGCTGAATACAGCAGGTGTAGTAGACCTCACAGTGAAATGCTGAATACAGCAGGTGTAGTAGACCTTACAGTGAAATGCTGAATACAGCAGGTGTAGTAGACCTCACAGTGAAATGCTGAATACAGCAGGTGTAGTAGACCTCACTGTGAAATGCTGAATACAGCAGGTGTAGTAGACCTCACTGTGAAATGCTGAATACAGCAGGTGTAGTAGACCTCACTGTGAAATGCTGAATACAGCAGGTGTAGTAGACCTCACTGTGAAATGCTGAATACAGCAGGTGTTGTAGACCTCACTGTGAAATGCTGAATACAGCAGGTGTTGTAGACCTTACTGTGAAATGCTGAATACAGCAGGTGTAGTAGACCTTACTGTGAAATGCTGAATACAGCAGGTGTAGTAGACCTCACTGTGAAATGCTGAATACAGCAGGTGTTGTAGACCTCACTGTGAAATGCTGAATACAGCAGGTGTAGTAGACCTCACTGTGAAATGCTGAAAACAACAGGTGTTGTAGACCTCACTGTGAAATGCTGAATACAGCAGGTGTTGTAGACCTCACTGTGAAATGCTGAAAACAACCTCACTGTGAAATGCTGAATACTTACAAGCCCTTAAACCAACAATGTAGTTTTAAGACAAATAAGAGTAAATAAATGAAAGAAGAAAAGTAACACAATAAAAAAGCAATGTGGAGTCAAAATACAAGAGGTACCAGTACAGAGTCAATGTGGAGGCTATATACAGGGGGTACCAGTACAGAGTCAATGTGGAGGCTGTATACAGGAGGTACCAGTACAGAGTCAATGTGGAGGCTGTATACAGGGGGTACCAGTACAGAGTCAATGTGGAGGCTATATACAGGGGGTACCAGTACAGAGTCAATGTGGAGGCTATATACAGGAGGTACCAGTACAGAGTCAATGTGGAGGCTATATACAGGAGGTACCAGTACAGAGTCAATGTGGAGGGTATATACAGGAGGTACCAGTACAGAGTCAATGTGGAGGCTATATACAGGAGGTACCAGTACAGAGTCAATGTGGAGGGTATATACAGGAGGTACCAGTACAGAGTCAATGTGGAGGCTATATACAGGAGGTACCAGTACAGAGTCAATGTGGAGGCTATATACAGGAGGTACCAGTACAGAGTCAATGTGGAGGCTATATACAGGAGGTACCAGTACAGAGTCAATGTGGAGGCTATATACAGGGGGTACCAGTACAGAGTCAATGTGGAGGCTATATACAGGAGGTACCAGTACAGAGTCAATGTGGAGGCTATATACAGGAGGTACCAGTACAGAGTCAATGTGGAGGCTATATACAGGAGGTACCAGTACAGAGTCAATGTGGAGGCTATATACAGGGGGTACCAGTACAGAGTCAATGTGGAGGCTATATACAGGAGGTACCAGTACAGAGTCAATGTGGAGGCAAAATACAGGAGGTACCAGTACAGAGTCAATGTGGAGGCTATATACAGGAGGTACCAGTACAGAGTCAATGTGGAGGCTATATACAGGGGGTACCAGTACAGAGTCAATGTGGAGGCTATATACAGGAGGTACCAGTACAGAGTCAATGTGGAGGCTATATACAGGAGGTACCAGTACAGAGTCAATGTGGAGGCTATATACAGGAGGTACCAGTACAGAGTCAATGTGGAGGCTATATACAGGAGGTACCAGTACAGAGTCAATGTGGAGGCTATATACAGGGGGTACCAGTACAGAGTCAATGTGGAGGCTGTATACAGGAGGTACCAGTACAGAGTCAATGTGGAGGCTGTATACAGGGAGGTACCAGTACAGAGTCAATGTGGAGGCTATATACAGGGGTACCAGTACAGAGTCAATGTGGAGGCTATATACAGGAGGTACCAGTACAGAGTCAATGTGGAGGCTATATACAGGAGGTACCAGTACAGAGTCAATGTGGAGGGTATATACAGGAGGTACCAGTACAGAGTCAATGTGGAGGCTATATACAGGAGGTACCAGTACAGAGTCAATGTGGAGGGTATATACAGGAGGTACCAGTACAGAGTCAATGTGGAGGCTATATACAGGAGGTACCAGTACAGAGTCAATGTGGAGGCTATATACAGGAGGTACCAGTACAGAGTCAATGTGGAGGCTATATACCAGTACAGAGTCAATGTGGAGGCTATATACAGGAGGTACCAGTACAGAGTCAATGTGGAGGCTATATACAGGAGGTACCAGTACAGAGTCAATGTGGAGGCTATATACAGGAGGTACCAGTACAGAGTCAATGTGGAGGCTATATACAGGGGTACCAGTACAGAGTCAATGTGGAGGCTATATACAGGAGGTACCAGTACAGAGTCAATGTGGAGGCAAAATACAGGAGGTACCAGTACAGAGTCAATGTGGAGGCTATATACAGGAGGTACCAGTACAGAGTCAATGTGGAGGCTATATACAGGGGGTACCAGTACAGAGTCAATGTGGAGGCTATATACAGGAGGTACCAGTACAGAGTCAATGTGGAGGCTATATACAGGAGGTACCAGTACAGAGTCAATGTGGAGGCTATATACAGGAGGTACCAGTACAGAGTCAATGTGGAGGCTATATACAGGAGGTACCAGTACAGAGTCAATGTGGAGGCTATATACAGGGGTACCAGTACAGAGTCAATGTGGAGGCTGTATACAGGAGGTACCAGTACAGAGTCAATGTGGAGGCTGTATACAGGGGGTACCAGTACAGAGTCAATGTGGAGGCTATATACAGGGGGTACCAGTACAGAGTCAATGTGGAGGCTATATACAGGAGGTACCAGTACAGAGTCAATGTGGAGGCTATATACAGGAGGTACCAGTACAGAGTCAATGTGGAGGGTATATACAGGAGGTACCAGTACAGAGTCAATGTGGAGGCTATATACAGGAGGTACCAGTACAGAGTCAATGTGGAGGGTATATACAGGAGGTACCAGTACAGAGTCAATGTGGAGGCTATATACAGGAGGTACCAGTACAGAGTCAATGTGGAGGCTATATACAGGAGGTACCAGTACAGAGTCAATGTGGAGGCTATATACAGGAGGTACCAGTACAGAGTCAATGTGGAGGCTATATACAGGAGGTACCAGTACAGAGTCAATGTGGAGGCTATATACAGGGGGTACCAGTACAGAGTCAATGTGGAGGCTATATACAGGAGGTACCAGTACAGAGTCAATGTGGAGGCTATATACAGGAGGTACCAGTACAGAGTCAATGTGGAGGCTATATACAGGAGGTACCAGTACAGAGTCAATGTGGAGGCAAAATACAAGAGGTACCAGTACAGAGTCAATGTGGAGGCAAAATACAAGAGGTACCAGTACAGAGTCAATGTGGAGGCAAAATACAAGAGGTACCAGTACAGAGTCAATGTGGAGGCTATATACAGGGGTACCAGTACAGAGTCAATGTGGAGGCTATATACAGGAGGTACCAGTACAGAGTCAATGTGGAGGCTATATACAGGAGGTACCAGTACAGAGTCAATGTGGAGGCTATATACAGGGGGTACCAGTACAGAGTCAATGTGGAGGCTATATACAGGGGTACCAGTACAGAGTCAATGTGGAGGCTATATACAGGAGGTACCAGTACAGAGTCAATGTGGAGGCTATATACAGGAGGTACCAGTACAGAGTCAATGTGGAGGCTATATACAGGAGGTACCAGTACAGAGTCAATGTGGAGGCTATATACAGGAGGTACCAGTACAGAGTCAATGTGGAGGCTATATACAGGAGGTACCAGTACAGAGTCAATGTGGAGGCTATATACAGGAGGTACCAGTACAGAGTCAATGTGGAGGCTATATACAGGAGGTACCAGTACAGAGTCAATGTGGAGGCTATATACAGGAGGTACCAGTACAGAGTCAATGTGGAGGCTATATACAGGAGGTACCAGTACAGAGTCAATGTGGAGGCAAAATACAAGAGGTACCAGTACAGAGTCAATGTGGAGGCTATATACAGGAGGTACCAGTACAGAGTCAATGTGGAGGCAAAATACAAGAGGTACCAGTACAGAGTCAATGTGGAGGCTATATACAGGGGGTACCAGTACAGAGTCAATGTGGAGGCTATATACAGGAGGTACCAGTACAGAGTCAATGTGGAGGCTATATACAGGAGGTACCAGTACAGAGTCAATGTGGAGGCTGTATACAGGTATTACCGGTACAGAGTCAATGTGGAGGCTATATACAGGAGGTACCAGTACAGAGTCAATGTGGAGGCTATATACAGGAGGTACCAGTACAGAGTCAATGTGGAGGCTATATACAGGAGGTACCAGTACAGAGTCAATGTGGAGGCTATATACAGGAGGTACCAGTACAGAGTCAATGTGGAGGCTATATACAGGAGGTACCAGTACAGAGTCAATGTGGAGGCAAAATACAAGAGGTACCAGTACAGAGTCAATGTGGAGGCTATATACAGGAGGTACCAGTACAGAGTCAATGTGGAGGCAAAATACAAGAGGTACCAGTACAGAGTCAATGTGGAGGCTATATACAGGGGGTACCAGTACAGAGTCAATGTGGAGGCTATATACAGGAGGTACCAGTACAGAGTCAATGTGGAGGCTATATACAGGAGGTACCAGTACAGAGTCAATGTGGAGGCTGTATACAGGTATTACCGGTACAGAGTCAATGTGGAGGCTATATACAGGAGGTACCAGTACAGAGTCAATGTGGAGGCTATATACAGGAGGTACCAGTACAGAGTCAATGTGGAGGCTATATACAGGAGGTACCAGTACAGAGTCAATGTGGAGGCTATATACAGGAGGTACCAGTACAGAGTCAATGTGGAGGCTATATACAGGGGGTACCAGTACAGAGTCAATGTGGAGGCTATATACAGGGGGTACCAGTACAGAGTCAATGTGGAGGCTATATACAGGAGGTACCAGTACAGAGTCAATGTGGTGGCTATATACATGAGGTACCAGTACAGAGTCAATGTGGAGGCTATATACAGGAGGTACCAGTACAGAGTCAATGTGGAGGCTATATACAAGAGGTACCAGTACAGAGTCAATGTGGAGGCTATATACAGGGGGTACCAGTACAGAGTCAATGTGGAGGCTATATACAGGGGGTACCAGTACAGAGTCAATGTGGAGGCTATATACATGAGGTACCAGTACAGAGTCAATGTGGTGGCTATATACATGAGGTACCAGTACAGAGTCAATGTGGAGGCTATATACAGGAGGTACCAGTACAGAGTCAATGTGGAGGCTATATACAGGGGGTACCAGTACAGAGTCAATGTGGAGGCTATATACAAGAGGTACCAGTACAGAGTCAATGTGGAGGCTATATACAGGAGGTACCAGTACAGAGTCAATGTGGAGGCTATATACAGGAGGTACCAGTACAGAGTCAATGTGGAGGCTATATACAGGGGGTACCAGTACAGAGTCAATGTGGAGGCTATATACAGGGGGTACCAGTACAGAGTCAATGTGGAGGCTATATACAGGGGGTACCAGTACAGAGTCAATGTGGAGGCTATATACAGGGGTACCAGTACAGAGTCAATGTGGAGGCTATATACAGGAGGTACCAGTACAGAGTCAATGTGGAGGCTATATACAGGAGGTACCAGTACAGAGTCAATGTGGAGGCTATATACAGGAGGTACCAGTACAGAGTCAATGTGGAGGCTATATACAGGAGGTACCAGTACAGAGTCAATGTGGAGGCTATATACAGGAGGTACCAGTACAGAGTCAATGTGGAGGCTATATACAGGAGGTACCAGTACAGAGTCAATGTGGAGGCTATATACAGGAGGTACCAGTACAGAGTCAATGTGGAGGCTATATACAGGAGGTACCAGTACAGAGTCAATGTGGAGGCTATATACAGGAGGTACCAGTACAGAGTCAATGTGGAGACAAAATACAAGAGGTACCAGTACAGAGTCAATGTGGAGGCTATATACAGGATTACCAGTACAGAGTCAATGTGGAGGGTAAATACAAGAGGTACCAGTACAGAGTCATTGTGGAGACTATATACAGGGGGTACCAGTACAGAGTCAATGTGGAGGCTATATACAGGAGGTACCAGTACAGAGTCAATGTGGAGGCTATATACAGGAGGTACCAGTACAGAGTCAATGTGGAGGCTGTATACAGGAGGTACCAGTACAGAGTCAATGTGGAGGCTATATACAGGAGGTACCAGTACAGAGTCAATGTGGAGGCTATATACAGGAGGTACCAGTACAGAGTCAATGTGGAGGCTATATACAGGAGGTACCAGTACAGAGTCAATGTGGAGGCTATATACAGGAGGTACCAGTACAGAGTCAATGTGGAGGCTATATACAGGGGGTACCAGTACAGAGTCATTGTGGAGGCTATATACAGGGGGTACCAGTACAGAGTCAATGTGGAGGCTATATACAGGAGGTACCAGTACAGAGTCAATGTGGTGGCTATATACAGGAGGTACCAGTACAGAGTCAATGTGGAGAATATATACAGGGTGTACCAGTACAGAGTAAATGTGGAGGCTATATACAGGAGGTACCAGTACAGAGTCATTGTGGAGGCTATATACAGGAGGTACCAGTACAGAGTCAATGTGGAGGCTATATACAGGGGGTACCAGTACAGAGTCATTGTGGAGGCTATATACAGGGGGTACCAGTACAGAGTCAATGTGGAGGCTATATACAGGAGGTACCAGTACAGAGTCAATGTGGAGGCTATATACAGGAGGTACCAGTACAGAGTCAATGTGGAGGCTATATACAGGGGTACCAGTACAGAGTCAATGTGGAGGCTATATACAAGGGGTACCAGTACAGAGTCAATGTGGAGGCTATATACAGGAGGTACCAGTACAGAGTCAATGTGGAGGCTATATACAGGAGGTACCAGTACAGAGTCAATGTGGAGGCTATATACAGGGGTACCAGTACAGAGTCAATGTGGAGGCTATATACAGGGGGTACCAGTACAGAGTCAATGTGGAGGCTATATACAGGGGGTACCAGTACAGAGTCAATGTGGAGGCTATATACAGGGGGTACCAGTACAGAGTCAATGTGGAGGCTATATACAGGGGTACCAGTACAGAGTCAATGTGGAGGCTATATACAGGAGGTACCAGTACAGAGTCAATGTGGAGGTTATATACAGGAGGTACCAGTACAGAGTCAATGTGGAGGCTATATACAGGAGGTACCAGTACAGAGTCAATGTGGAGGCTATATACAGGAGGTACCAGTACAGAGTCAATGTGGAGGCTATATACAGGAGGTACCAGTACAGAGTCAATGTGGAGGTTATATACAGGAGGTACCAGTACAGAGTCAATGTGGAGGCTATATACAGGGAGGTACCAGTACAGAGTCAATGTGGAGACTATATACAGGAGGTACCAGTACAGAGTCAATGTGGAGACTATATACAGGAGGTACCAGTACAGAGTCAATGTGGAGGCTATATACAGGGGTACCAGTACAGAGTCAATGTGGAGGGTATATACAGGAGGTACCAGTACAGAGTCAATGTGGAGGCTATATACAGGAGGTACCAGTACAGAGTCAATGTGGAGGCTATATACAGGAGGTACCAGTACAGAGTCAATGTGGAGGCTATATACAGGAGGTACCAGTACAGAGTCAATGTGGAGGCTATATACAGGAGGTACCAGTACAGAGTCAATGTGGAGGCTATATACAGGGGTACCAGTACAGAGTCAATGTGGAGGCTATATACAGGGGTACCAGTACAGAGTCAATGTGGAGGCTATATACAGGGGGTACCAGTACAGAGTCAATGTGGAGGCTATATACAGGGGGTACCAGTACAGAGTCATTGTGGAGGCTATATACAGGAGGTACCAGTACAGAGTCAATGTGGAGGCTATATACAGGAGGTACCAGTACAGAGTCAATGTGGAGGCTATATACAGGAGGTACCAGTACAGAGTCAATGTGGAGGCTATATACAGGGGGTACCAGTACAGAGTCATTGTGGAGGCTATATACAGGGGGTACCAGTACAGAGTCATTGTGGAGGCTATATACAGGAGGTACCAGTACAGAGTCAATGTGGAGGCTATATACAGGGGGTACCAGTACAGAGTCATTGTGGAGGCTATATACAGGGGGTACCAGTACAGAGTCAATGTGGAGGCTATATACAGGGGTACCAGTACAGAGTCAATGTGGAGGCTATATACAGGGGGTACCAGTACAGAGTCATTGTGGAGGCTATATACAGGGGGTACCAGTACAGAGTCAATGTGGAGGCTATATACAGGGGGTACCAGTACAGAGTCAATGTGGAGGCTATATACAGGAGGTACCAGTACAGAGTCAATGTGGAGGGTATATACAGGGGGTACCAGTACAGAGTCATTGTGGAGGGTATATACAGGAGGTACCGGTACAGAGTCAATGTGGAGGCTATATACAGGAGGTACCAGTACAGAGTCAATGTGGAGGCTATATACAGGAGGTACCAGTACAGAGTCAATGTGGAGGCTATATACAGGAGGTACCAGTACAGAGTCAATGTGGAGGCTATATACAGGAGGTACCAGTACAGAGTCAATGTGGAGGCTATATACAGGAGGTACCAGTACAGAGTCAATGTGGAGGCTATATACAGGAGGTACCAGTACAGAGTCAATGTGGAGGCTATATACAGGGGTACCAGTACAGAGTCAATGTGGAGGCTATATACAGGGGTACCGGTACAGAGTCATTGTGGAGGCTATATACAGGAGGTACCGGTACAGAGTCAATGTGGAGGCTATATACAGGAGGTACCAGTACAGAGTCAATGTGGAGGCTATATACAGGAGGTACCAGTACAGAGTCAATGTGGAGGCTATATACAGGGGGTACCAGTACAGAGTCATTGTGGAGGCTATATACAGGGGTACCAGTACAGAGTCATTGTGGAGGCTATATGGGAGGTACCAGTACAGAGTCAATGTGGAGGCTATATACAGGGGGTACCAGTACAGAGTCATTGTGGAGGCTATATACAGGGGGTACCAGTACAGAGTCAATGTGGAGGCTATATACAGGGGGTACCAGTACAGAGTCAATGTGGAGGCTATATACAGGGGTACCAGTACAGAGTCATTGTGGAGGCTATATACAGGGGTACCAGTACAGAGTCAATGTGGAGGCTATATACAGGGGTACCAGTACAGAGTCAATGTGGAGGCTATATACAGGAGGTACCAGTACAGAGTCAATGTGGAGGCTATATACAGGGGGTACCAGTACAGAGTCAATGTGGAGGCTATATACAGGGGTACCAGTACAGAGTCAATGTGGAGGCTATATACAGGGGGTACCAGTACAGAGTCAATGTGGAGGCTATATACAGGGGTACCAGTACAGAGTCAATGTGGAGGCTATATACAGGGGGTACCAGTACAGAGTCAATGTGGAGGCTATATACAGGGGTACCAGTACAGAGTCAATGTGGAGGCTATATACAGGGGGTACCAGTACAGAGTCAATGTGGAGGTTATATACAGGAGGTACCAGTACAGAGTCAATGTGGAGGCTATATACAGGGGTACCAGTACAGAGTCAATGTGGAGGCCATATACAGGAGGTACCAGTACAGAGTCAATGTGGAGGCTATATACAGGAGGTACCAGTACAGAGTCAATGTGGAGGTTATATACAGGGGTACCAGTACAGAGTCAATGTGGAGGCTATATAAGGGAGGTACCAGTACAGAGTCAATGTGGAGGCTATATACAGGAGGTACCAGTACAGAGTCAATGTGGAGGCTATATACAGGAGGTACCAGTACAGAGTCAATGTGGAGGCTATATACAGGAGGTACCAGTACAGAGTCAATGTGGAGGCTATATACAGGAGGTACCAGTACAGAGTCAATGTGGAGGCTATATACAGGAGGTACCAGTACAGAGTCAATGTGGAGGCTATATACAGGAGGTACCAGTACAGAGTCAATGTGGAGGCTATATACAGGGGGTACCGGTACAGAGTCAATGTGGAGGCTATATACAGGAGGTACCGGTACAGAGTCAATGTGGAGGCTATATACAGGAGGTACCAGTACAGAGTCAATGTGGAGGCTATATACAGGGGGTACCAGTACAGAGTCAATGTGGAGGTTATATACAGGGGGTACCAGTACAGAGTCAATGTGGAGGCTATATACAGGGGGTACCAGTACAGAGTCAATGTGGAGGCTATATACAGGGGGTACCAGTACAGAGTCAATGTGGAGGCTATATACAGGGGGTACCAGTACAGAGTCAATGTGGAGGCTATATACAGGGGTACCAGTACAGAGTCAATGTGGAGGCTATACACAGGAGGTACCAGTACAGAGTCAATGTGGAGGCTATATACAGGAGGTACCAGTACAGAGTCAATGTGGAGGCTATATACAGGGGGTACCAGTACAGAGTCATTGTGGAGGCTATATACAGGGGGTACCAGTACAGAGTCAATGTGGAGGCTATATACAGGGGGTACCAGTACAGAGTCAATGTGGAGGCTATATACAGGAGGTACCAGTACAGAGTCAATGTGGAGGCTATATACAGGGGGTACCAGTACAGAGTCAATGTGGAGGCTATATACAGGGGGTACCAGTACAGAGTCAATGTGGAGGCTATATACAGGGGGTACCAGTACAGAGTCAATGTGGAGGCTATATACAGGGGGTACCAGTACAGAGTCAATGTGGAGGCTATATACAGGGGGTACCAGTACAGAGTCAATGTGGAGGCTATATACAGGGGTACCAGTACAGAGTCAATGTGGAGGCTATATACAGGGGGTACCAGTACAGAGTCAATGTGGAGGCTATATACAGGGGGTACCAGTACAGAGTCAATGTGGAGGTTATATACAGGAGGTACCAGTACAGAGTCAATGTGGAGGCTATATACAGGGGGTACCAGTACAGAGTCAATGTGGAGGCCATATACAGGAGGTACCAGTACAGAGTCAATGTGGAGGCTATATACAGGAGGTACCAGTACAGAGTCAATGTGGAGGTTATATACAGGGGTACCAGTACAGAGTCAATGTGGAGGCTATATAAGGGAGGTACCAGTACAGAGTCAATGTGGAGGCTATATACCAGTACAGAGTCAATGTGGAGGCTATATACAGGAGGTACCAGTACAGAGTCAATGTGGAGGCTATATACAGGAGGTACCAGTACAGAGTCAATGTGGAGGCTATATACAGGAGGTACCAGTACAGAGTCAATGTGGAGGCTATATACAGGAGGTACCAGTACAGAGTCAATGTGGAGGCTATATACAGGAGGTACCAGTACAGAGTCAATGTGGAGGCTATATACAGGGGGTACCGGTACAGAGTCAATGTGGAGGCTATATACAGGAGGTACCTGTACAGAGTCAATGTGGAGGCTATATACAGGAGGTACCAGTACAGAGTCAATGTGGAGGCTATATACAGGGGGTACCAGTACAGAGTCAATGTGGAGGCTATATACAGGGGGTACCAGTACAGAGTCAATGTGGAGGCTATATACAGGGGGTACCAGTACAGAGTCAATGTGGAGGCTATATACAGGGGGTACCAGTACAGAGTCAATGTGGAGGCTATATACAGGGGGTACCAGTACAGAGTCAATGTGGAGGCTATATACAGGGGGTACCAGTACAGAGTCAATGTGGAGGCTATATACAGGAGGTACCAGTACAGAGTCAATGTGGAGGCTATATACAGGGGTACCAGTACAGAGTCATTGTGGAGGCTATATACCAGTACAGAGTCAATGTGGAGGCTATATACAGGGGGTACCAGTACAGAGTCAATGTGGAGGCTATATACAGGAGGTACCAGTACAGAGTCAATGTGGAGGCTATATACAGGGGGTACCAGTACAGAGTCAATGTGGAGGCTATATACAGGGGGTACCAGTACAGAGTCAATGTGGAGGCTATATACAGGGGGTACCAGTACAGAGTCAATGTGGAGGCTATATACAGGGGGTACCAGTACAGAGTCAATGTGGAGGCTATATACAGGGGTACCAGTACAGAGTCAATGTGGAGGCTATATACAGGGGGTACCAGTACAGAGTCAATGTGGAGGCTATATACAGGGGGTACCAGTACAGAGTCAATGTGGAGGCTATATACAGGGGGTACCAGTACAGAGTCAATGTGGAGGTTATATACAGGAGGTACCAGTACAGAGTCAATGTGGAGGCTATATACAGGGGTACCAGTACAGAGTCAATGTGGGAGGCCATATACAGGAGGTACCAGTACAGAGTCAATGTGGAGGCTATATACAGGAGGTACCAGTACAGAGTCAATGTGGAGGTTATATACAGGGGGTACCAGTACAGAGTCAATGTGGAGGCTATATAAGGGAGGTACCAGTACAGAGTCAATGTGGAGGCTATATACAGGAGGTACCAGTACAGAGTCAATGTGGAGGCTATATACAGGAGGTACCAGTACAGAGTCAATGTGGAGGCTATATACAGGAGGTACCAGTACAGAGTCAATGTGGAGGCTATATACAGGAGGTACCAGTACAGAGTCAATGTGGAGGCTATATACAGGAGGTACCAGTACAGAGTCAATGTGGAGGCTATATACAGGAGGTACCAGTACAGAGTCAATGTGGAGGCTATATACAGGGGGTACCGGTACAGAGTCAATGTGGAGGCTATATACAGGAGGTACCAGTACAGAGTCAATGTGGAGGCTATATACAGGAGGTACCAGTACAGAGTCAATGTGGAGGCTATATACAGGGGGTACCAGTACAGAGTCAATGTGGAGGCTATATACAGGGGGTACCAGTACAGAGTCAATGTGGAGGCTATATACAGGAGGTACCAGTACAGAGTCAATGTGGAGGCTATATACCAGTACAGAGTCAATGTGGAGGCTATATACAGGGGGTACCAGTACAGAGTCAATGTGGAGGCTATACAGGGGTACCAGTACAGAGTCAATGTGGAGGCTATATACAGGGGGTACCAGTACAGAGTCAATGTGGAGGCTATATACAGGGGGTACCAGTACAGAGTCAATGTGGAGGCTATATACAGGGGTACCAGTACAGAGTCAATGTGGAGGCTATATACAGGGGGTACCAGTACAGAGTCAATGTGGAGGCTATATACAGGGGGTACCAGTACAGAGTCAATGTGGAGGTTATATACAGGAGGTACCAGTACAGAGTCAATGTGGAGGCTATATACAGGGGGTACCAGTACAGAGTCAATGTGGAGGCCATATACAGGAGGTACCAGTACAGAGTCAATGTGGAGGCTATATACAGGAGGTACCAGTACAGAGTCAATGTGGAGGTTATATACAGGGGGTACCAGTACAGAGTCAATGTGGAGGCTATATAAGGGAGGTACCAGTACAGAGTCAATGTGGAGGCTATATACAGGAGGTACCAGTACAGAGTCAATGTGGAGGCTATATACAGGAGGTACCAGTACAGAGTCAATGTGGAGGCTATATACCAGTACAGAGTCAATGTGGAGGCTATATACAGGAGGTACCAGTACAGAGTCAATGTGGAGGCTATATACAGGAGGTACCAGTACAGAGTCAATGTGGAGGCTATATACAGGAGGTACCAGTACAGAGTCAATGTGGAGGCTATATACAGGGGGTACCGGTACAGAGTCAATGTGGAGGCTATATACAGGAGGTACCTGTACAGAGTCAATGTGGAGGCTATATACAGGAGGTACCAGTACAGAGTCAATGTGGAGGCTATATACAGGGTACCAGTACAGAGTCAATGTGGGGGCTATATACAGGGGTACCAGTACAGAGTCAATGTGGAGGCTATATACAGGGGGTACCAGTACAGAGTCAATGTGGAGGCTATATACAGGGGGTACCAGTACAGAGTCAATGTGGAGGCTATATACAGGGGTACCAGTACAGAGTCAATGGAGGCAAAATACAGGAGGTACCAGTACAGAGTCAATGTGGAGGCTATATACAGGAGGTACCAGTACAGAGTCAATGTGGAGGCTATATACAGGGGGTACCAGTACAGAGTCAATGTGGAGGCTATATACAGGAGGTACCAGTACAGAGTCAATGTGGAGGCTATATACAGGAGGTACCAGTACAGAGTCAATGTGGAGGCTATATACAGGAGGTACCAGTACAGAGTCAATGTGGAGGCTATATACAGGAGGTACCAGTACAGAGTCAATGTGGAGGCTATATACAGGGGGTACCAGTACAGAGTCAATGTGGAGGCTGTATACAGGAGGTACCAGTACAGAGTCAATGTGGAGGCTGTATACAGGGGTACCAGTACAGAGTCAATGTGGAGGCTATATACAGGGGGTACCAGTACAGAGTCAATGTGGAGGCTATATACAGGAGGTACCAGTACAGAGTCAATGTGGAGGCTATATACAGGAGGTACCAGTACAGAGTCAATGTGGAGGGTATATACAGGAGGTACCAGTACAGAGTCAATGTGGAGGCTATATACAGGAGGTACCAGTACAGAGTCAATGTGGAGGGTATATACAGGAGGTACCAGTACAGAGTCAATGTGGAGGCTATATACAGGAGGTACCAGTACAGAGTCAATGTGGAGGCTATATACAGGAGGTACCAGTACAGAGTCAATGTGGAGGCTATATACAGGAGGTACCAGTACAGAGTCAATGTGGAGGCTATATACAGGAGGTACCAGTACAGAGTCAATGTGGAGGCTATATACAGGGGGTACCAGTACAGAGTCAATGTGGAGGCTATATACAGGAGGTACCAGTACAGAGTCAATGTGGAGGCTATATACAGGAGGTACCAGTACAGAGTCAATGTGGAGGCTATATACAGGAGGTACCAGTACAGAGTCAATGTGGAGGCAAAATACACAAGAGGTACCAGTACAGAGTCAATGTGGAGGCAAAATACAAGAGGTACCAGTACAGAGTCAATGTGGAGGCAAAATACAAGAGGTACCAGTACAGAGTCAATGTGGAGGCTATATACAGGGGGTACCAGTACAGAGTCAATGTGGAGGCTATATACAGGAGGTACCAGTACAGAGTCAATGTGGAGGCTATATACAGGAGGTACCAGTACAGAGTCAATGTGGAGGCTATATACAGGGGGTACCAGTACAGAGTCAATGTGGAGGCTATATACAGGGGTACCAGTACAGAGTCAATGTGGAGGCTATATACAGGAGGTACCAGTACAGAGTCAATGTGGAGGCTATATACAGGAGGTACCAGTACAGAGTCAATGTGGAGGCTATATACAGGAGGTACCAGTACAGAGTCAATGTGGAGGCTATATACAGGAGGTACCAGTACAGAGTCAATGTGGAGGCTATATACAGGAGGTACCAGTACAGAGTCAATGTGGAGGCTATATACAGGAGGTACCAGTACAGAGTCAATGTGGAGGCTATATACAGGAGGTACCAGTACAGAGTCAATGTGGAGGCTATATACAGGAGGTACCAGTACAGAGTCAATGTGGAGGCAAAATACAAGAGGTACCAGTACAGAGTCAATGTGGAGGCTATATACAGGAGGTACCAGTACAGAGTCAATGTGGAGGCAAAATACAAGAGGTACCAGTACAGAGTCAATGTGGAGGCTATATACAGGGGGTACCAGTACAGAGTCAATGTGGAGGCTATACAGGAGGTACCAGTACAGAGTCAATGTGGAGGCTATATACAGGAGGTACCAGTACAGAGTCAATGTGGAGGCTGTATACAGGTATTACCGGTACAGAGTCAATGTGGAGGCTATATACAGGAGGTACCAGTACAGAGTCAATGTGGAGGCTATATACAGGAGGTACCAGTACAGAGTCAATGTGGAGGCTATATACAGGAGGTACCAGTACAGAGTCAATGTGGAGGCTATATACAGGAGGTACCAGTACAGAGTCAATGTGGAGGCTATATACAGGAGGTACCAGTACAGAGTCAATGTGGAGGCAAAATACAAGAGGTACCAGTACAGAGTCAATGTGGAGGCTATATACAGGAGGTACCAGTACAGAGTCAATGTGGAGGCAAAATACAAGAGGTGCCAGTACAGAGTCAATGTGGAGGCTATATACAGGGGGTACCAGTACAGAGTCAATGTGGAGGCTATATACAGGAGGTACCAGTACAGAGTCAATGTGGAGCTATATACAGGAGGTACCAGTACAGAGTCAATGTGGAGGCTGTATACAGGTATTACCGGTACAGAGTCAATGTGGAGGCTATATACAGGAGGTACCAGTACAGAGTCAATGTGAGGCTATATACAGGAGGTACCAGTACAGAGTCAATGTGGAGGCTATATACAGGAGGTACCAGTACAGAGTCAATGTGGAGGCTATATACAGGAGGTACCAGTACAGAGTCAATGTGGAGGCTATATACAGGGGGTACCAGTACAGAGTCAATGTGGAGGCTATATACAGGGGGTACCAGTACAGAGTCAATGTGGAGGCTATATACAGGAGGTACCAGTACAGAGTCAATGTGGTGGCTATATACATGAGGTACCAGTACAGAGTCAATGTGGAGGCTATATACAGGAGGTACCAGTACAGAGTCAATGTGGAGGCTATATACAGAGGTACCAGTACAGAGTCAATGTGGAGGCTATATACAGGGGTACCAGTACAGAGTCAATGTGGAGGCTATATACAGGGGTACCAGTACAGAGTCAATGTGGAGGCTATATACATGAGGTACCAGTACAGAGTCAATGTGGTGGCTATATACATGAGGTACCAGTACAGAGTCAATGTGGAGGCTATATACAGGAGGTACCAGTACAGAGTCAATGTGGAGGCTATATACAGGGGGTACCAGTACAGAGTCAATGGAGGCTATATACAAGAGGTACCAGTACAGAGTCAATGTGGAGGCTATATACAGGAGGTACCAGTACAGAGTCAATGTGGAGGCTATATACAGGAGGTACCAGTACAGAGTCAATGTGGAGGCTATATACAGGGGTACCAGTACAGAGTCAATGTGGAGGCTATATACAGGGGGTACCAGTACAGAGTCAATGTGGAGGCTATATACAGGGGGTACCAGTACAGAGTCAATGTGGAGGCTATATACAGGGGTACCAGTACAGAGTCAATGTGGAGGCTATATACAGGAGGTACCAGTACAGAGTCAATGTGGAGGCTATATACAGGAGGTACCAGTACAGAGTCAATGTGGAGGCTATATACAGGAGGTACCAGTACAGAGTCAATGTGGAGGCTATATACAGGAGGTACCAGTACAGAGTCAATGTGGAGGCTATATACAGGAGGTACCAGTACAGAGTCAATGTGGAGGCTATATACAGGAGGTACCAGTACAGAGTCAATGTGGAGGCTATATACAGGAGGTACCAGTACAGAGTCAATGTGGAGGCTATATACAGGGGGTACCAGTACAGAGTCAATGTGGAGACTATATACAGGGGGTACCAGTACAGAGTCAATGTGGAGACTATATACAGGGGGTACCAGTACAGAGTCAATGTGGAGACTATATACAGGTATTACCAGTACAGAGTCAATGTGGAGGGTATATACAGGGGGTACCAGTACAGAGTCATTGTGGAGGGTATATACAGGAGGTACCGGTACAGAGTCAATGTGGAGGCTATATACAGGAGGTACCAGTACAGAATTCAATGTGGAGAGCTATATACAGGAGGTACCAGTACAGAGTCAATGTGGAGAGCTATATACAGGAGGTACCAGTACAGAGTCAATGTGGAGGCTATATACAGGAGTACCAGTACAGAGTCAATGTGGAGGCTATACAGGAGGTACCAGTACAGAGTCAATGTGGAGAGCTATATACAGGAGGTACCAGTACAGAGTCAATGTGGAGGCTATATACAGGAGGTACCAGTACAGAGTCAATGTGGAGGCTATATACAGGAGGTACCAGTACAGAGTCAATGTGGAGGCTATATACAGGAGGTACCAGTACAGAGTCAATGTGGAGGCTATATACAGGAGGTACCAGTACAGAGTCAATGTGGAGGCTATATACAGGAGGTACCAGTACAGAGTCAATGTGGAGGCTATATACAGGGGTACCAGTACAGAGTCAATGTGGAGGCTATATACAGGAGGTACCAGTACAGAGTCATATGTGGAGGCTATATACAGGAGGTACCAGTACAGAGTCAATGTGGAGGCTATATACAGGAGGTACCAGTACAGAGTCAATGTGGAGGCTATATACAGGAGGTACCAGTACAGAGTCAATGTGGAGGCTATATACAGGGGTACCAGTACAGAGTCAATGTGGAGGCTATATACAGGAGGTACCAGTACAGAGTCAATGTGGAGGCTATATACAGGGGTACCAGTACAGAGTCAATGTGGAGGCTATATACAGGGGTACCAGTACAGAGTCAATGTGGAGGCTATATACAGGAGGTACCAGTACAGAGTCAATGTGGAGGCTATATACAGGGGGTACCAGTACAGAGTCAATGTGGAGGCTATATACAGGAGGTACCAGTACAGAGTCAATGTGGAGGCTATATACAGGAGGTACCAGTACAGAGTCAATGTGGAGGCTATATACAGGAGGTACCAGTACAGAGTCAATGTGGAGGCTATATACAGGAGGTACCAGTACAGAGTCAATGTGGAGGCTATATACAGGAGGTACCAGTACAGAGTCAATGTGGAGGCTATATACAGGAGGTACCAGTACAGAGTCAATGTGGAGGCTATATACAGGAGGTACCAGTACAGAGTCAATGTGGAGGCTATATACCAGTACAGAGTCAATGTGGAGGCTATATACAGGAGGTACCAGTACAGAGTCAATGTGGAGGCTATATACAGGAGGTACCAGTACAGAGTCAATGTGGAGGCTATATACAGGAGGTACCAGTACAGAGTCAATGTGGAGGCTATATACAGGAGGTACCAGTACAGAGTCAATGTGGAGGCTATATACAGGAGGTACCAGTACAGAGTCAATGTGGAGGCTATATACAGGAGGTACCAGTACAGAGTCAATGTGGAGGCTATATACAGGAGGTACCAGTACAGAGTCAATGTGGAGGCTATATACAGGAGGTACCAGTACAGAGTCAATGTGGAGGCTATATACAGGAGGTACCAGTACAGAGTCAATGTGGAGGCTATATACAGGAGGTACCAGTACAGAGTCAATGTGGAGGCTATATACAGGAGGTACCAGTACAGAGTCAATGTGGAGGCTATATACAGGAGGTACCAGTACAGAGTCAATGTGGAGGCTATATACAGGAGGTACCAGTACAGAGTCAATGTGGAGGCTATATACAGGAGGTACCAGTACAGAGTCAATGTGGAGGCTATATACAGGAGGTACCAGTACAGAGTCAATGTGGAGGCTATATACAGGAGGTACCAGTACAGAGTCAATGTGGAGGCTATATACAGGAGGTACCAGTACAGAGTCAATGTGGAGGCTATATACAGGAGGTACCAGTACAGAGTCAATGTGGAGGCTATATACAGGAGGTACCAGTACAGAGTCAATGTGGAGGCTATATACAGGAGGTACCAGTACAGAGTCAATGTGGAGGCTATATACAGGAGGTACCAGTACAGAGTCAATGTGGAGGCTAAATACAGGAGGTACCAGTACAGAGTCAATGTGGAGGCTATATACAGGAGGTACCAGTACAGAGTCAATGTGGAGGCTATATACAGGAGGTACCAGTACAGAGTCAATGTGGAGGCTATATACAGGGGTACCAGTACAGAGTCAATGTGGAGGCTATATACAGGGGTACCAGTACAGAGTCAATGTGGAGGCTATATACAGGAGGTACCAGTACAGAGTCAATGTGGAGGCTATATACAGGAGGTACCAGTACAGAGTCAATGTGGAGGCTATATACAGGAGGTACCAGTACAGAGTCAATGTGGAGGCTATATACAGGAGGTACCAGTACAGAGTCAATGTGGAGGCTATATACAGGAGGTACCAGTACAGAGTCAATGTGGAGGCTATATACAGGAGGTACCAGTACAGAGTCAATGTGGAGGCTATATACAGGAGGTACCAGTACAGAGTCAATGTGGAGGCTATATACAGGAGGTACCAGTACAGAGTCAATGTGGAGGCTATATACAGGGGTACCAGTACAGAGTCAATGTGGAGGCTATATACAGGAGGTACCAGTACAGAGTCAATGTGGAGGCTATATACAGGGGTACCAGTACAGAGTCAATGTGGAGGCTATATACAGGAGGTACCAGTACAGAGTCAATGTGGAGGCTATATACAGGAGGTACCAGTACAGAGTCAATGTGGAGGCTATATACAGGAGGTACCAGTACAGAGTCAATGTGGAGGCTATATACAGGAGGTACCAGTACAGAGTCAATGTGGAGGCTATATACAGGAGGTACCAGTACAGAGTCAATGTGGAGGCTATATACAGGAGGTACCAGTACAGAGTCAATGTGGAGGCTATATACAGGAGGTACCAGTACAGAGTCAATGTGGAGGCTATATACAGGAGGTACCAGTACAGAGTCAATGTGGAGGCTATATACAGGAGGTACCAGTACAGAGTCAATGTGGAGGCTATATACAGGAGGTACCAGTACAGAGTCAATGTGGAGGCTATATACAGGAGGTACCAGTACAGAGTCAATGTGGAGGCTATATACAGGGGTACCAGTACAGAGTCAATGTGGAGGCTATATACAGGAGGTACCAGTACAGAGTCAATGTGGAGGCTATATACAGGAGGTACCAGTACAGAGTCAATGTGGAGGCTATATACAGGAGGTACCAGTACAGAGTCAATGTGGAGGCTATATACAGGAGGTACCAGTACAGAGTCAATGTGGAGGCTATATACAGGAGGTACCAGTACAGAGTCAATGTGGAGGCTATATACAGGAGGTACCAGTACAGAGTCAATGTGGAGGCTATATACAGGAGGTACCAGTACAGAGTCAATGTGGAGGCTATATACAGGAGGTACCAGTACAGAGTCAATGTGGAGGCTATATACAGGAGGTACCAGTACAGAGTCAATGTGGAGGCTATATACAGGAGGTACCAGTACAGAGTCAATGTGGAGGCTATATACAGGAGGTACCAGTACAGAGTCAATGTGGAGGCTATATACAGGAGGTACCAGTACAGAGTCAATGTGGAGGCTATATACAGGAGGTACCAGTACAGAGTCAATGTGGAGGCTATATACAGGAGGTACCAGTACAGAGTCAATGTGGAGGCTATATACAGGAGGTACCAGTACAGAGTCAATGTGGAGGCTATATACAGGAGGTACCAGTACAGAGTCAATGTGGAGGCTATATACAGGAGGTACCAGTACAGAGTCAATGTGGAGGCTATATACAGGAGGTACCAGTACAGAGTCAATGTGGAGGCTATATACAGGAGGTACCAGTACAGAGTCAATGTGGAGGCTATATACAGGAGGTACCAGTACAGAGTCAATGTGGAGGCTATATACAGGAGGTACCAGTACAGAGTCAATGTGGAGGCTATATACAGGAGGTACCAGTACAGAGTCAATGTGGAGGCTATATACAGGGGGTACCAGTACAGAGTCAATGTGGAGGCTATATACAGGAGGTACCAGTACAGAGTCAATGTGGAGGCTATATACAGGGGGTACCAGTACAGAGTCAATGTGGAGGCTATATACAGGGGGTACCAGTACAGAGTCAATGTGGAGGCTATATACAGGAGGTACCAGTACAGAGTCAATGTGGAGGCTATATACAGGAGGTACCAGTACAGAGTCAATGTGGAGGCTATATACAGGAGGTACCAGTACAGAGTCAATGTGGAGGCTATATACAGGAGGTACCAGTACAGAGTCAATGTGGAGGCTATATACAGGAGGTACCAGTACAGAGTCAATGTGGAGGCTATATACAGGAGGTACCAGTACAGAGTCAATGTGGAGGCTATATACAGGAGGTACCAGTACAGAGTCAATGTGGAGGCTATATACAGGGGGTACCAGTACAGAGTCAATGTGGAGGCTATATACAGGGGGTACCAGTACAGAGTCAATGTGGAGGCTATATACAGGAGGTACCAGTACAGAGTCAATGTGGAGGCTATATACAGGAGGTACCAGTACAGAGTCAATGTGGAGGCTATATACAGGAGGTACCAGTACAGAGTCAATGTGGAGGCTATATACAGGAGGTACCAGTACAGAGTCAATGTGGAGGCTATATACAGGAGGTACCAGTACAGAGTCAATGTGGAGGCTATATACAGGAGGTACCAGTACAGAGTCAATGTGGAGGCTATATACAGGGGGTACCAGTACAGAGTCAATGTGGAGGCTATATACAGGAGGTACCAGTACAGAGTCAATGTGGAGGCTATATACAGGAGGTACCAGTACGAGTCAGTGTAGGCTATACAGGTACCAGTACAGAGTCAATGTGGAGGCTATACGCCCAGGGGGTACCGGTACGAGTCAGTAATGAGCTATACAGGAGGTACCGAAGAAAGAGTCAGGGTCAGTGGCCAAGGCTATATACAGGGGTACCAGTACAGAGTCAATGTGGAGGCTATATACAGGGTACCAGTACAGAGTCAATGTGGAGGCTATATACAGGGGTACCAGTACAGAGTCAATGTGGAGGCTATATACAGGGGTACCAGTACAGAGTCAATGTGGAGGCTATATACAGAGTGAGTACAGAGTCAATAATGAGCTATATACAGGGAGTACCAGTACAGAGTCAATGTGGAGCTATATACAGGGTACCAATTGCAGAGTCAATGTGGAGGCTATATACAGGGGTACCAGTACAGAGTCAATGTGGAGGTTATATACAGGAGGTACCAGTACAGAGTCAATGTGGAGGCTATATACAGGGGTACCAGTACAGAGTCAATGTGGAGGCCATATACAGGAGGTACCAGTACAGAGTCAATGTGGAGGCTATATACAGGAGGTACCAGTACAGAGTCAATGTGGAGGTTATATACAGGGGTACCAGTACAGAGTCAATGTGGAGGCTATATAAGGGAGGTACCAGTACAGAGTCAATGTGGAGGCTATATACAGGAGGTACCAGTACAGAGTCAATGTGGAGGCTATATACAGGAGGTACCAGTACAGAGTCAATGTGGAGGCTATATACAGGAGGTACCAGTACAGAGTCAATGTGGAGGCTATATACAGGAGGTACCAGTACAGAGTCAATGTGGAGGCTATATACAGGAGGTACCAGTACAGAGTCAATGTGGAGGCTATATACAGGAGGTACCAGTACAGAGTCAATGTGGAGGCTATATACAGGAGGTACCAGTACAGAGTCAATGTGGAGGCTATATACAGGAGGTACCAGTACAGAGTCAATGTGGAGGCTATATACAGGAGGTACCAGTACAGAGTCAATGTGGAGGCTATATTACAGTGGGGGTACCAGTACAGAGTCAATGTGGAGGCTATATACAGGGGTACCAGTACAGAGTCAATGTGGAGGCTATATACAGGGGTACCAGTACAGAGTCAATGTGGAGGCTATATACAGGGGTACCAGTACAGAGTCAATGTGGAGGCTATATACAGGGGGTACCAGTACAGAGTCAATGTGGAGGCTATACACAGGAGGTACCAGTACAGAGTCAATGTGGAGGCTATATACAGGAGGTACCAGTACAGAGTCAATGTGGAGGCTATATACAGGGGGTACCAGTACAGAGTCATTGTGGAGGCTATATACAGGGGGTACCAGTACAGAGTCAATGTGGAGGCTATATACAGGGGTACCAGTACAGAGTCAATGTGGAGGCTATATACAGGAGGTACCAGTACAGAGTCAATGTGGAGGCTATATACAGGGGTACCAGTACAGAGTCAATGTGGAGGCTATATACAGGGGGTACCAGTACAGAGTCAATGTGGAGGCTATATACAGGGGGTACCAGTACAGAGTCAATGTGGAGGCTATATACAGGGGGTACCAGTACAGAGTCAATGTGGAGGCTATATACAGGGGTACCAGTACAGAGTCAATGTGGAGGCTATATACAGGGGGTACCAGTACAGAGTCAATGTGGAGGCTATATACAGGGGGTACCAGTACAGAGTCAATGTGGAGGCTATATACAGGGGGTACCAGTACAGAGTCAATGTGGAGGTTATATACAGGAGGTACCAGTACAGAGTCAATGTGGAGGCTATATACAGGGGGTACCAGTACAGAGTCAATGTGGAGGCCATATACAGGAGGTACCAGTACAGAGTCAATGTGGGGGGCTATATACAGGAGGTACCAGTACAGAGTCAATGTGGAGGTTATATACAGGGGGTACCAGTACAGAGTCAATGTGGAGGCTATATACAGGAGGTACCAGTACAGAGTCAATGTGGAGGCTATATACAGGAGGTACCAGTACAGAGTCAATGTGGAGGCTATATACAGGAGGTACCAGTACAGAGTCAATGTGGAGGCTATATACAGGAGGTACCAGTACAGAGTCAATGTGGAGGCTATATACAGGAGGTACCAGTACAGAGTCAATGTGGAGGCTATATACAGGAGGTACCAGTACAGAGTCAATGTGGAGGCTATATACAGGAGGTACCAGTACAGAGTCAATGTGGAGGCTATATACAGGGGTACCGGTACAGAGTCAATGTGGAGGCTATATACAGGAGGTACCAGTACAGAGTCAATGTGGAGGCTATATACAGGAGGTACCAGTACAGAGTCAATGTGGAGGCTATATACAGGGGGTACCAGTACAGAGTCAATGTGGAGGCTATATACAGGGGGTACCAGTACAGAGTCAATGTGGAGGCTATATACAGGGGGTACCAGTACAGAGTCAATGTGGAGGCTATATACAGGGGGTACCAGTACAGAGTCAATGTGGAGGCTATATACAGGGGTACCAGTACAGAGTCAATGTGGAGGCTATATACAGGGGGTACCAGTACAGAGTCAATGTGGAGGCTATATACAGGAGGTACCAGTACAGAGTCAATGTGGAGGCTATATACAGGAGGTACCAGTACAGAGTCAATGTGGAGGCTATATACCAGTACAGAGTCAATGTGGAGGCTATATACAGGAGGTACCAGTACAGAGTCAATGTGGAGGCTATATACAGGGTGTACCAGTACAGAGTCAATGTGGAGGCCATATACAGGAGGTACCAGTACAGAGTCAATGTGGAGGCTATATACAGGAGGTACCAGTACAGAGTCAATGTGGAGGCTATATACAGGAGGTACCAGTACAGAGTCAATGTGGAGGCTATATACAGGAGGTACCAGTACAGAGTCAATGTGGAGGCTATATACAGGGGGTACCGGTACAGAGTCAATGTGGAGGCTATATACAGGGGGTACCGGTACAGAGTCAATGTGGAGGCTATATACAGGAGGTACCAGTACAGAGTCAATGTGGAGGCTATATACAGGAGGTACCAGTACAGAGTCAATGTGGAGGCTATATACAGGGGGTACCAGTACAGAGTCAATGTGGAGGCTATATACAGGGGGTACCAGTACAGAGTCAATGTGGAGGCTATATACAGGGGGTACCAGTACAGAGTCAATGTGGAGGCTATATACAGGGGTACCAGTACAGAGTCAATGTGGAGGCTATATACAGGGGGAACCAGTACAGAGTCAATGTGGAGGCTATATACAGGAGGTACCAGTACAGAGTCAATGTGGAGGCTATATACCAGTACAGAGTCAATGTGGAGGCTATATACAGGAGGAACCAGTACAGAGTCAATGTGGAGGCTATATACAGGAGGTACCAGTACAGAGTCAATGTGGAGGCTATATACAGGGGTACCAGTACAGAGTCAATGTGGAGGCTATATACAGGGGTACCAGTACAGAGTCAATGTGGAGGTTATATACAGGAGGAACCAGTACAGAGTCAATGTGGAGGCTATATACAGGGGTACCGGTACAGAGTCAATGTGGAGGCTATATACAGGGGGTACCAGTACAGAGTCAATGTGGAGGCTATATACAGGGGGTACCAGTACAGAGTCAATGTGGAGGCTATATACAGGAGGTACCAGTACAGAGTCAATGTGGAGGCTATATACAGGAGGTACCAGTACAGAGTCAATGTGGAGGCTATATACAGGAGGTACCAGTACAGAGTCAATGTGGAGGCTATATACAGGAGGTACCAGTACAGAGTCAATGTGGAGGCTATATACAGGAGGTACCAGTACAGAGTCAATGTGGAGGCTATATACAGGAGGTACCAGTACAGAGTCAATGTGGAGGCTATATACAGGAGGTACCAGTACAGAGTCAATGTGGAGGCTATATACAGGAGGTACCAGTACAGAGTCAATGTGGAGGCTATATACAGGAGGTACCAGTACAGAGTCAATGTAGAGGCTATATACAGGAGGTACCAGTACAGAGTCAATGTGGAGGCTATATACAGGAGGTACCAGTACAGAGTCAATGTGGAGGCTATATACAGGAGGTACCAGCTGCCTCGACCACTCCCCCACCTGACCACAGGACCAGCACTACTGTCTGATCTTCATTCCTCCAGCCTTCATCTCCGTCCCTGGAGTCTCTTCACCAAATAAGTAAAGCTAGTATAAGAAACCTGTCCCATTCTACTTGTCTATTATCTTTGTTTAGAAATGGTAAATTTCTTTTAAGCATTTAGAAATATATAAACAGTAGAACGAGCAAAGTCAGAGTCTGGTATATAAATGTATACAGTTTGTTTACAATGTATATGATGGTGTGTCTAGACATTATGGACCGTATTTTAATAGGAAAGGTGTGAACAGCAGTAGTTATATAGGATGAGCCTTGACTAGAATACAGGGTGGAGTACTGGGTGGTAGACAGCTAGTAACAGTGACTAATGTTCAGGACAGGGTACTGTGAGGAGGCCGGCTAGTGGTGTCTATTTAACAGTCTGATGACCTGGAGACAGACCACACATTAACCACACAATAAGTATTGTGGTGGCAGCATCATGTTATGGGTATGCTTGTCACCGGCAGGGACAGGGGAGTTTGTCAGGATCAAAAGAAATATGAAAGGAGCAAAGTGTAGACTTTGTATAGGCACTGTACAGCCTTAACTGTGGAGTGACCCCATAAAATAGGATATCAGCCAACTCAGTGACAACCACAGAACACAACTATGTATAGTTCACACAAATATTAGTCTCTTAGCTCTTATTGCAGGACTTTGACTGTGGTACATAACCTCCTCTGTCAACGTATTGTGTGTATTGAATATTCATATTGGACAGCCTTACCTATAGAGTAGCACCACCAACCATCAGCCCATTCTCTTCTTGATGTCAAAGCTGCAGTGTATTGTTGCTATAGGAGTTTATGATTAATAATCCTATTTCAAGACACACTAAGATGTCACCATACATTTCCTTTAAAGCCCCTCTGTCAGATATAAATCATCAGAGCGGGAAACCAACTGACATGGAAACAATGGAGCAAATGTATCACTATCAGAGGGGTGTATTATGACATCATATAGAACTACGCAGACATTCCAAATATCACTTGATTATCAGAGGGGTGTATTATGACATCAGATAGAACTACTCAGACATTCCAAATCAGGCTTCATCCATATCATGAAGGTGGATATTGATCCAACAATTTCCAAAGTAATGACCGGGCTACAGTTGAAGCCAACGATTACATACACTTAGGAGCATTGGTAAGGCTTCTCCCCTGTGTGAATGTTCTCATGAGCTTTCAGGTGTCCTTTCTGGTTAAACATCTTTCCACATTGCGAGCAGTGTTAAGGCTTCTCCACTGTGTGAATTCTCTCATGCTGTTTCAGATTCCTCAAATCGTTAAAACCCTTTCCACACTGGGAGCAGTGGTAAGCCTTCTCCCCTTTGTGAATTCTCTCATGCTGTTTCAGGTTCCCCAAATTGTTAAAACCCTTTTCACACTGGGAGCAGTGGTAAGGCTTCTCCCCTGTGTGTATTCTCTCGTGCTGTTTCAGGGCCCCTAACTGGTTAAAACACTTGCCACACTGGGAGCAGTGGTAAGGCTTCTCCCCTGTGTGTAATCTTTCGTGTTTTTTAAGATCCCCTGCCCAGCTGAAACACTTTCCACACTGGGAACATTGGTAAGGCTTCTCCCCTGTGTGAATGTTCTCATGAGCTTTCAGATGTCCTTTCTGGCTAAACATCTTTCCACATTGAGAGCAGTGGTAAGGCTTCTCCCCTGTGTGAATTCTATCATGCCGTTTCAGCTTCCCCAAATCGTTAAAACCCTTGCCACACAGGGAGCAGTGGTAAGGCTTCTCCCCTGTGTGAATTCTATCATGCCGTTTCAGCTTCCCCAAATTGTTAAAACCCTTTCCACAATGGGAGCAGTGGTAAGGATTCTCCCCTGTGTGCATTCTCTCATGCCGTTTCAGCTCTCCTGACTGGTTGAAACACTTTCCACACTGGGAGCAGTGGTAAGGCTTCTCCCTGTGTGTAGTCTCTCATGTTGGTTCAGGTTTCCTTTATGGCTAAAACTCCTTCCACACTTGGAGCAGTGGTAGGGCTTCTCCCTGTGTGTATTCTCTCATGTCGTTTCAGCTTCCCGAAATCTTTAAACCCTTTCCACAATGGGAGCAGTGGTAAGGATTCTCCCTGTGTGCATTCTCTCTTTCAGCTTCCCCAAACCCTTTCCACACTGGTGATAAGGCTTCTCCCCAGTGGTTGGTTCAGGTTTCCTTTATGATTCTTCCACACTTGGAGCTGTGTGTATTCTCTCATGTCGTTTAAGCGCACTTAAGTGGTTACAACCCTTTCCACAGTGGGAACACTGGTGTCTTCTTGCTGGTTTGGACGTCCCTGGCTCTGGTTCCTCCGAGTCTGGTCTTTCTCCTGCCAAAGACAGTGTTTAAAAAAAAATAGAGACCTGAATGAAACCTCCACATGATAAAACGGCCTTGCTACGAGGGTAAATCCTAATCAGATCTCTCAATAACCTAAGTCCAGTTTTAACAATCTTAGTGTGATTTTTAAAAAATGTTGTAGAGTTTCCTGGTAATTACTGATAATGTTTCCACTACTTATTTATTCATTCTGTTTTTGTCAGAACACAAAAAACTAAACAGTTCTAGGACACTCAAGACACAGACGTCACTGGATTCCAATCGAGCAGGTAGTTCTAAATATATAACTTTCATAGCTGTATGATACAGAATGCGACCTACAGTCGTTGCCAAAAGTTTTGAGAATGAAAAATATTACTTTCCACAAAGTTTGCTGCTTCAGTGTCTTTAGATATTTTTGTCAGATGTTACTATGGAATGCTGAAGTATAATTACAAGCATTTCATAAGTGTCAAAGGCTTTTATTTACAATGACATGAAGTTGATGCAGTGTCAATATTTGCAGTGTTGATCCTTCTTTTTCAAGACCTCTGCAATCTGCCCTGGCATGCTGTCAATTAACTTCTGGGCCACTGACGGCAGCCCATTCTTGCATAATCAATCCTTGGATTTTGTCAGAATTTGTGGGTTTTTGTTTGTCCACCCGCCTCTTGATGATTGACCACAAGTTCTCAATGGGATTAAGGTCTGGGGAGTTTCCTGGCCATGGACCCAAAATATTGATGTTTTGTTACCCGAGCCACTTAGTTATCACTTTTGCCTTATGGCAAGGTGCTCCATCATGCTGGAAAAGGCATTGTTCGTCACCGAACTGTTCCTGGATGGTTGGGAGAAGTTGCTCTCGGAGGATGTGTTGGTACCATTCTTTATTCATGGCTGTGTTCTTAGGCAACATTGTGAGTGAGCCCACACCCTTGGCTGAGAAGCAACCCCACACATGAATGGTCTCAGGATGCTTTACTGTTGGCATGACACAGGACTGATGGTAGCGCTCACCTTGTCTTCTCCGGACAAGCTTTTTTCCGGATGCCCCAAACATTCGGAAAGGGGATTCATCAGACAAAATAACTTTACCCCAGTCCTCAGCAGTCCAATCCCTGTAACTTTTGCAGAATATCAGTCTGTCCCTGATGTTTTTTCCTGGGGAGAAGTGGTTTCTTTGCTGTCCTTCTTGACACCAAAAGTCTTCACTTCACTGTGCGTGCAGATGCACTCACACCTGCTTGCTGCCATTCCTGAGCTCTGTACTGTTGGTGCCCCGATCCCGCAGCTGAATCAACTTTAGGAGACGGTCCTGGCACTTGCTGGACTTTCTTGGGTGCCCTGAAGCCTTCTTCACAACAATTGAACCGCTCTCCTTGAAGTTCTTGATGATCCGATAAATGGTTGATTTAGGTGCAATCTTACTGGCAGCTATATCCTTGCCTGTGAAGCCCTTTTGTGCAAAGCAATGAGGACGGCACCTGTTTCCTTGCAGGTAACCGTGGATGACATATGAAGAACAATGATTCCAAGCACCACCCTCCTTTTGAAGCTTCCAGTTTTGGGGGGACTCAGTTCAATTGCATGGAAAAGAGGGACTTTGCAATTAATTGCAATTCATCTGAACACTCTTCATAACATTCTGGAGTATATGCAAATTGCCATCATACAAACGGAGGCAGGAGATTTGGTGAAAATTAACATTTGTGTTATTCTCAAAACTTTTGGCCACGTCTGTACACACTTCCTTAAACATAACATAAGTAAATAAGTAATTTTAGTCCAAAACTTGTTTTTATGTTGAAAACACAAAGCACATCAGTAAAATCTCCCCATTGTTGAAAGGGTTTGACACCTGCTGTTTAAATGGCCCAATTTCTTATTTAGACGTTCACAGATTTTCAACATTTTGACTATCGCTGATGTCATATTTTGGGTAAAGTAAAAAACTAAGGTGAAATATTTGGAAAGATGTTCCTAAAACTGATAGTAACTACAATAAACAAATTATAAAACAATGTGAAGTGTTCACCTGTTGGATGTTTAATGAGCTGAAAAAAAAGATTGCAGAATTTTTTACATCCCTGTTAGTTAACATTTATTCTCTGCCAAGATAATCCACCTGACAGGTGTGGCATATCAAGAAGCTGATTGAACAGCTTGATTATTACACAGGTGCACCTTGTGCTGGGGAAAATAAAAGGCCACTAAAATGTGCAGTTTTGTCACAATGCCACAAATGTCTCAGAGGGAGCGTGCAATTGGCATGCTGACTGCAGGAATGTCAATTTTTATATATATTTTTTACAGAGACAGACACAAAGATCAGTAACAAGACAAAGTCCTGAAAAAGATCCGTAATTTTTTTTTCTGAGTTTATTTTGTATATGTTGAAAAGTTTTTTTCTTTTCTCAAACATAAATAAACAACTCCAGGTGAAACACAAAGGCCTTAGCTGTAATAAAATAACAAATTAACTGGCAAAGCAGCAGAGTGAGGCCCGCATCCAGCAACGTCACGGGTCACGTTTTTGCAGCCGTTTTGGGTAAACTTCTCCTTTAAAGCATCAGACTCCATAGTAATTCATCATTAGATGCTACAGTCCTCCTTTAAGACTCCATAATGTTTCATCATTAGATGCTACAGTCCTCCTTTAAGACTCCATAAGGTTTCATCATTAGATGCTACAGTCCTCCATTAAGACTCCATAATGTTTCATCATTAGATGACTTAAGACTCCATAATGTTTCATCATTAGATGTTACAGTCCTCCTTTAAGACTCCATAATGTTTCATCATTAGATGCTGCCTCCATTAAGACTCCATAATGTTTCATCATTAGATGCTACAGTCCTCCTTTAAGACTCCATAATGTTTTTAGAATGTGTCCTGGAAGTGCTAATTTGTTTCTCTATCTATTCTACTCTCATCCTTTCAGTTTTAATAATATTTAATAATAATAATGTTATAACAGGTAATAACTAACTTTAAGAACTAGGGTCAATACCTGCCTGGCGCCCCAACAAAATATTTCTTTACCCCCCTCTAACAATACCGCTACAGAATTAGCATAGTAGGCCATGTAATTTAAGGTAATCTGAAATATTTAGGACTAACTTATTCCTTGCCACCCATTCTGAAACTCACTGCAGCTCTTTGTTAAGTGTTGCTGTCATTTCAGTTTCCGTGGCAGCTGACGTGTACAGTGTTGAGTCATCCGCATACAGACACACTGGCTTTACTCAAATGTTGTTGGCATGTCGTTGGTAAAGATTGAAAAAGGTAGGTGCCAAACAGCTGCCCTGGGGAATTCCTGATTCTACCTTGATTGTGTTGTACAGGCTTCCATTAAAGAACACTCTCTGTGTTCTGTTAGACAGGTAGCTCTGGGGCGGCAGGTAACCTAGTGGTTAGAGCGGTAGGCCAGTAACCAAAAGGTTGCTGGATCGAATCCCCGAGTTGACATGGTAAAACTCTGTCGTTCTGCCCCTGAACAAGGCAGTCCTAAGCAGTCATTGAAAATAAGAATTTGTTCTTAACCAACTTGCCTAGTTAAATAAAAGGTTAGTTTTTTTTTTGAACTCTTTATCCACAATATAGCAGGGGTGTAAAGCCATACGTTTTTTTCAGCAGCAGACTACGATCGATAATGTCAAAAGCCGCACTGAAGTCTAACAAAACAGCCCAAACAATATTTTTATCATCATCAATTTCTCTCAGCCAATCAGTCCTTTTAAGTGCTGTGTTTATTGAATGTCCTTCCCTATAAACCTGATCACAGCTTTCCTCAGTATTAGTTCATTAATTAACAGTGTCTAGAGTTTAGTTTGCCTGTTCAACAGTCTTGTAAAGATAGGGGGTTGACTGGGACAGCAATGCAATGTTTTAGGATATAAAACAAGCACCTTATAATGTTTTAAAGCTAACAAATTATTTTTTGTAAAACAGTGGGTACCTGTTCAGGGGCAGAACGACATTTTGGATCATCTTGAAATTCTCTTTAAAGTCCAAACTTTAACCAAGGTTTTATATGGTCTATTGGTTTCTCTCTTTTCATTGGCAGAATCCTTTTTCAGTGTTATGATATTCATAACATCCATATCCACCAGTCTATCTTCCTGTCAACTAACAGAACTCCTGCTGGTTGTCCTGGTAACAGATACCGGTGGGCAGATCTATTGTATTTGTTCAAACTAAACTACAGCACTTACTTTGATGAGTCAAATCTGATCCTTTCTTCTCTTCTCCTCCTCTCACAGTTCCACTAAGCGCCGTTGTTTTCCTGCAGTCCACCAGCAGCACAGACAACCTCTTCATACCCAGCAGTAAGGTGCGACCGGGAGAGGCACGACACATGGACTCCGGGAGGCTGGAAGGGCTAGCGTTGTCCTGGTAACCATAAAGAGGGGACACAGATGCACATCATTATGGAAGCTGATGTCACTGTTGTCATAAAGTGCTCTACAGAAACCCAGCCCAAGCCGATAAAGCAAGCTGTATGCTAGACCAGACGAAGCTGTACCATCTGGTGTTCTGATCTGGAGAGACTCTTCTCTGCCTCGTCAGCATCAGGATGTTGTTGAGGCTCCGCAGAGGATCCATCATAGTCATGTCTCTCTCCTGTGTGAATGAGAACATCAAACAGATGGTAAACTTCTGATCTTCTATTGCAATCACAGAGTCTTACAAGAGGCATGAATATGTCTAAAACGGCCTAAAATAACAATCTTGATGCAAACGTAAAAGGGTTGTTCCACAAAATGGGTGCCTTTTTTATATTTTAAGTAGAACATACGCAGCCATATTGAATTTTAAAAGACTGTTATACTAGATGAGGGGAACTTTAATGTCGACCACATGGAGAATTCAATACATCTAATTGAAAAGTCCCAAAAGTATATGAACCAATGGCAGATCGACCATTTAACAATTCCTACAGTAAGAATGCCCATTCAAAACCCCACATTAGTTCAACAACTGCATAGTTTGTGTCCTTGTTTTTAAGACAGTACTCACTGGTGTCAATCGGATCTTCTGTCTCCTCCTTTTTCACTCCCAAAACGTCTTCCTCCTTCACGTTTATTAAGATAGCATCCTCTTCCTCTCTAAAAGGTTCTTTCTCTTCTTTCACCATAACAGCCTCCTCTTCCTCCTTTTTCATTCTGAAAGATTCTTTCTCCGTAAAGCAGACCTCCTCTTCATTAGCAAGGGAGGAGTAGTTCAGTGAGCTCATGGTCAGGGATGTTAGCTAGTTATTTAGCATTAGCGACTAGCCTAGTGCTAACCTCAGTATCAATCTTTAACAAGTTTGCAAATTGAACAAGCACATTAGGTTAAAGTTCACCAGTAGATACGTCAACCGAAATGTGTCTAAAACACTGAGATTAGCTAATGTACAATAACATGGTCTAAAGAATCAATCTTTCAGTTTTATGTTGTCTAGCAGGCTACCGAGGTGGTTGAAAGAGTTGGCGCCTGTTCCTGAAGGAATGTCCCGTCCAGTCCATTATACGTCACACAAGAAGCATCACCCGATAGACGCCATCTGCTGGCTGGAGTGGGTAACGCAGTTTGGAAACAATAGGTACTACACTTTTTGTGTTGGAAAGAACGTCATGATAATTTAACAATAAACAGATATATTTTCTCTTACGTCTTACAAATAATACTTTCCTGTACACAGACGTAGAAGCTTAAAATGAATATGTGGATGATGAATAAATACTTCTACGAATAGGTAGTGTGTTAAAACACATTTGTGTTAATTAATACTCTCACATTTGTTTTTATTAGATGTGACCATACTTTTCCCTTAAAGCCACGCTCTATGCGATACAAATCATAATGTAAACAATAGAGCAAATGCATCACATGCAACAGAATCGGCTGAATGAATTCACCCCTGATGATGCGTAAACACAGTTCACTTTCACAACTGCCACGTTGTATTTCCTCTCACATCAATTCGCTCACCTTTTCCCTTCGCTTGTGGACGTCAATGCACAACACATCAGCTGTAGGTGACCAGGAGTTAAAACCTTTCCAAACCAAACCATTTCATAACTGCTACACACAGCCTACATCGTTGTCACCATATTAGCTAAAGTAACGTCATAGTCAACACAGCTAATATAAGTAACTTGTTAGTAACCTGCTACAATCATGACAGAGCTCCTCTGTGGAGATGCTACATGTGTCATCATTAGATGCTACAGTCCTCCAACAATGGATGTCATATGAATCTTTACCACTTGCTCTGTAATAGGAGTAGTATTTTTCCTCGACTCACCTGTGTCCCCGCACATTGACTCTGTTCCGGTACCTCCTGTATATAGCCTCCACATTGACTCTGTACCGGTACATCCTGTATATACCCTCCACATTGACTCTGTTCCGGTACCTCCTGTATATACCCTCCACATTGACTCTGTTCCGGTACCTCCTGTATATAGCCTCCACATTGACTCTGTACCGGTACATCCTGTATATACCCTCCACATTGACTCTGTTCCGGTACCTCCTGTATATACCCTCCACATTGACTATGTTCCGGTACCTCCTGTATATAGCCTCCACATTGACTATGTACTGGTACCTCCTGTATATACCCTCCACATTGACTCTGTTCCGGTACCTCCTGTATATAGCCTCCACATTGACTCTGTTCCGGTACCTCCTGTATATAGCCTCCACATTGACTCTGTTCCGGTACCTCCTGTATATACCCTCCACATTGACTCTGTTCTGGTACCTCCTGTATATACCCTCCACATTGACTATGTACTGGTACCTCCTGTATATACCCTCCACATTGACTCTGTTCCGGTACCTCCTGTATATACCCTCCACATTGACTATGTACTGGTACCTCCTGTATATACCCTCCACATTGACTATGTACTGGTACCTCCTGTATATATCCTCCACATTGACTCTGTACTGGTACCTCCTGTATATGGCCTCCACATTGACTCTGTACCGGTAATACCTGTATATGGCCTCCACATTGACTCTGTGCCGGTGTTACCTGTATAAAGCCTCGCTACTGTTATTTTACTGCTGCTCTTTAACCTAAATTATTTGTATTTTATACATAACACTTATTTTTCTTAAAACTGCATTGTTGGTTAATTAAGGGCTTGTAAGTAAGTATTTCACTTGTATTTTGATTTCATTCATACATTTCTTACATTAATTTATTAATATAGAAAATATAAATATTGAAAATATAAATGTTTCAATTTTTTATATATATTGTTGAATATAATATACTTTAAGGGTATATTAGTTCCAGGATCTCTGCTAGTGTTAAAGTTATGGGCAATTTAATACAGAGACATTAGCATAGTAGGACATGTAACTTAAGGTTACCTAACATAACCCCTGTTCTATGATATTATAAGCCTCGTTAGGGGCGGAGTCTAGGGAGATCCAATCAAACAACATCTGTCAAGCAACAGCTAATAGCAGATGACTCCACATCCTATATAGGGCCATAGTCTCTCCCATCTTCACATCTAAGTACGTTTGTCTTCCATGTCTGAAAGGTAACCTAGTCAACTACCAACTACCATAGAGCTCATATACTCTCTGATGCCAAGTCTAGACAGGACCATCGCTCAGAGGTCCCCACTCTACTCACCGTATGTGTAGTGATGTCCATTCAGTAGAACCTCATGAAGGTTCATCACCACAACATGCATCATTACAGATCTCTTGAACAGAGATGCCTTTAAACAATGTATATGTTGTAGCCATACCTCTGGTGGATTGAGCCATCAAGCCCTCTGGAGGTGTCAGATCCTTGCTACTATAGAACCTCATGAAGGTATTTTTTTATTTGTATTTATTTAACCTTTTTTTAACCAGGAAGGCTAATTGAGAACAAGTTTTCATTTACAACTGGGACCTGGCCAAGATAAAGCAAAGCAGTGCGACAAAAACAACAACACAGAGTTACACATAAACAAATGTGCAGTCAATAACACAATAGAAAAATCTATGTACAGTGTGTGCAAATGTAGAAGAGTAGGGAGGTAAGGCAATAAATAGGCCATAGAGGCAAAATAATTACAATTTAGCATTAACACTGGAGTGATAGATGTGCAGATGATGATGTGCAAGATAGAGATACTGGGGTGCAAAATAGCAAGAGGATAAAAAACAATATGGGGATGAGGTAGTTGGGTGTGCTATTTACAGATTGGCTGTGTACAGGTACAGTGATATGTAAGCTGCTCTGACAGATGAAGCTTAAAGTTAGAGAGGGAGATACAAGACTCCAGCTTCAGTGATTTTTGCAATTAGTTACAGTCATTGGCAGCAGAGAACTGGAAGGAAAGGCAGCCAAAGGAAGTGTTGGCTTTGGGGATGACCAGTGAAATATACCTGCTGGAGCGTGTGCTATGGGTGGGTGTTGCTTTGGTGACCAGTGAGCTGAGATAAGGCGGGGCTTTACCTAGCAAAGGCTTATAGATGACCTGGAGCCAGTGGGTTTGGCGACGAATATGTAGGGTAGTATATGGGGCTTTGGTGACAAAACGGATGGCACTGTGATAGACTACATCCAGTTTGCTTAGTAGGGTGTTGGAGGCTATTTTGTAAATGACCTCGCCAAAGTCAAAGATCGGTAGGATAGTCAGTTTTACGAGGGTATGTTTGGCAGCATGTGTGAAGGAGGCTTTCTTGCGAAATCGGAAGCCGATTCTAGATGTAATTTTGGATTGGAGATGCTTAATGTGAGTCTGGAAGGAGAGTTTACAGTCTAACCAAACACCTAGGTATTTGTAGTTGTCCACATATTCTAGGTCAGAACCGTCCAGAGTAGTGATGCTAGTCTGGCAGGCGGGTGTGGGCAGCAATCGGCTGAAGAGCATGCATTTAGTTTTACTAGCATTTAAAAGCAGTTGGAGGCCACGGAATGAGTGTTGTGTGGCATTGAAGCTCGTTTCGAGGTTTGTTAATTAACACAGTGTCCAAAGAAGGGCCAGATGTATACAGAATGGTGTCGTCAGAGTAGAGGAGGATCAGAGAGTCACCAGCAGCAAGAGGGCGACATTGATAAGAGTCGGCCCGAGAATTGAACCCTGTGGCACCCCCATAGAGACTGCCAACGGTCCGGAGAACAGGCCCTCCGATTTGACACACTGAACTCTATCTGAGAAGCAGTTGGTGAACCAGGCGAGGAAGTCATTTGAGAAGCCAAGGCTATTGAGTCTGCCAATAAAAATGCAGTGATTGACAGAGTCGATAGCCTTGGCCAGGTCGATGAAGACGGCTGCACAGTACTGTCTTTTATCGATGGCGGATATTATATCGTTTAGGACCTGGAGCGTGGCTAAGGTGCACCCATGACCAGCTCGGAAACCAGATTGCATAGTGGAGAAGGTACGGTGGGATTCGAACTGGTCGGTGATCGTTTGTTAACTTGGCTTTTGAAGATTTTAGAAATGCCGGGCAGGATGGATATAGGTCTATAACAGTTTGGGTCTAGAGTGTCTCCCCCTTCGAAGAGGGGGTTGACCGCAGCAGCTTTCCAATCTTTGGGGATCTCAGACGATACGGAAGAGAGGTTGAACAGTCTAGTAATAGGGATTGGAAGAATTTCGGCAGATAATATTTAGAAAGACAGGGTCCAGATTGTCTGGCCCTGCTGATTTGTAGGGATCCAGATTTGTAGGGATCCAAAAAAATCTAATATATGTACCAACGACAGATTGACAATTAAACAATTTATACAGTACTGAACAACATATTCAAGTGTAGAACTTCAGTAGAATGCCCCTTTAAAACCCCACATTAGTTCAACAACAGTTTGTGCCCTTGTTTAAGACAGTACTCACTGGTGTTAATCTGATATTCTGTATCCTCCTCTTTCACTCCCAAAACGTCTTCCTCCTTCACCTTTATTGAGACAGCATCCTCTTCCTCTCTAAAAGGTTATTTCACGATAACAGCCACCTCTTCCATTCTGAAAGGTTCTTTCTTGTCTTTCACTGTAACACCTTATGGGAAAGGGAGAAGGAGGAAGGGGGGTTGGATCCCCACCCCACTGGGTAGCACAGAGTAACACATTAAGAGGCATTGCATTCTTAATGGCGCTGACTAGGGAAACGCTCCCGCTGTTCTTAGAGCCTGTCTGCACGTTCAAACTAAAACAATGTAACTAATAATGGTGTGAAAAATGCCCCTTAGATATTAATTCGGAGGGCAGATATTATTCAATATTAAAGCAGTAGACCTCTCATTAAAGGCGTCAGTCAAAAGTTATACTTAAATCCGAACTGGATTTAACAAAAAATGATATGAAAAGCGCACATTTGTAAATCCCAAACTCTAAAAGCAATTGGAAAGGTAGATACAAATGATTTGTGATGTGGTCAAAATAAAGAATGTAACCAAGATGCTGTGTTTTTGTTTACAGTAGTGATGGACAGCTGGTGGCATTTTCAAAACAGGTTTTCAAACACTTGTAGGTCAATTAGCAGGACAATAGACTCTTTATATCCCGGCTACTGTAGGTGTGAACAACCTGCAAAGTATTCCATGCTTAAGTGCTCTTAAGTGTTACATTTCTAACTCAAAACAGCAGTACAGTATATCTTCATCAACATCTCTATGCTTTCTTTAACAATGATACAAATACTCTTTCAAAATGCAGATGTTTATTTAGTTATGGATCTATAACAAATTACTATGGGAATAAATATCAATGAATGACAGAAATATTGGAACAAAGTTGTCTAATGAAGGTAAACAAATTGTTGCTAAATGGAAAACACTCTTTCAAAACACACACGGTCATGTCGTACAGCGCCATTATGGCTATTAGCAAGAAGCTGGACAATAGACTTGCCTAGAAGCAGGATAGGGGGAGAATTCTATCATCAAATGTATTTCTTAGTTAGGTTGGCTGTATCACAACAGGCCGTGATTGGTTGAAATTTCAGTTTAATCCACCAGAAAAGACCAAACAAATAATATAGCAAAATGTATTATTATGTATCACATCTGACTGTGATTGGGAGTCCCACAGGGCGGAGCACAACTGGCCCAGCGTTTCTCTCCCTCTAAAAACAGAAATACATGTTTTGGCCTTTATTCAGATTACAATCGGTCACTTTAGTTTTTTTGAAAACAAAATAACCTCCAAAATATTGTTATACACTGCTCAAAAAAATAAAGGGAACACTTAAACAACACAATGTAACTCCAAGCCAATCACACTTCTGTGAAATAAAACTGTCCACTTAGGAAGCAACACTGATTGTCACGCCCTGGTCGTAATATATTGTGTTTATCTTCATTTATTTGGTCAGGCCAGGGTGTGGCATGGGTTTTTGTATGTGGTGTGTTGGTATTGGGATTGTAGCTTAGTGGGGTGTTCTAGTTAAGTCTATGGCTGTCTGAAGTGGTTCTCAATCAGAGGCAGGTGTTTATCGTTGTCTCTGATTGGGAACCATATTTAGGCAGCCATATTCTTTGAGTGTTTCGTGGGTGATTGTCCTTAGTGTCCTGATGTTCCTGTCTCTGTGTTTGCACCAGATAGGACTGTTTCGGTTTTCACATTTTCATTATTTTGGTAGTTTTTCCATGTATAGGTTTTCCTTTATTAAAATAACATGAATCATCACAACGCTGCATTTTGGTCCGACTCTCCTTCACCACAAGAAAGCCGTTACAGAATCACCCACCACAACAGGACCAAGCGGCGTGACAACAGGCAACAGCAACAGCGGCGCAATGAGGATTGGACATGGGAAGATATATTGGATGGCAAGGGTTGCTACACATGGGAGGAGATCCTGGCGGGAAGGGATCGCCTTCCATGGGAACAGGTGGAGGCAGCGAGGAGAGCAGAGGCAGCCGGAGAGAGGAGCCGGCGATATGAGGGAACACGGTTGGCAAGGAAGCCCGGGAGTCAGCCCCAAAAATTTCTTGGGGGGGGGCTCACAGGGAGTATGGCTACGCCAGATAGGAGACCTGTGTAAACTCCCTGTGCTTACCGGGGGGCTAGTGAGACCGGGCAGGCACATTCCAGCTCCGCGTATCGGCCGGGCTAGAGTGAGCGTCGAGCCAAGTGCCATGAAGCCGGCTCTACGCATCTGGTCCCCAGTGCGTCTCCTTGGGCCGGCTTACATGGCACCAGCCTTGCGCACGGTGTCTCCGGTTCGCCTGCATAGCCCAGTGCGGGCTATTCCACTGAAGTGAAGGATAGGACTGGATGGATTTCAGAGATAGATGGGAGAGGTTTAGGGTAACTGAAGGATAGGACTGGGTGGTCTTCAGAGATAGATGGGAGAGGTTTAGGGTAACTGAAGGATAGGACTGGGTGGTCTTCAGAGATAGATGGGAGAGGTTTAGGGTAACTGAAGGATAGGACTGGATGGTCTTCAGAGATAGATGGGAGAGGTTTAGGGTAACTGAAGGATAGGACAGGATGGTCTTCAGAGATAGATGGGAGAGGTTTAGGGTAACTGAAGGATAGGACTGGATGGTCTTCAGAGATAGATGGGAGAGGTTTAGGGTAACTGAAGGATAGGACAGGATGGTCTTCAGAGATAGATGGGAGAGGTTTAGGGTAACTGAAGGATAGGACTGGATGGTCTTCAGAGATAGATGGGAGAGGTTTAGGGTAACTGAAGGATAGGACTGGGTGGTCTTCAGAGATAGATGGGAGAGGTTTAGGGTAACTGAAGGATAGGATTAAAAACAAACTAAATATAACTATTGTATAACACATTGTCTGTAAAATGTACATAGTATGAATAAGCTGGACATAGAAGCCTGAAAGTTGTTGTACATTAGTTTCCTCCAATTAGGGAAGGGGTGATAGGGTTAGTGGAAAACAAAGGAAAATATATGTTTATACATACAGTGCCTTTAGAAAGTATTACAAATGTTTATGTATTTTTAAACAGAAATAACTTATTTACATAAGTATTCAGACCCTTTGCTATGAGAATCGAAATTGAGCTCAGGTGCATCTTGTTTCCATTGATCATCCTTGAGATGTTTCTACAACTTGATTGGAGTCCACCTGTGGTAAATTCAATTGATTGGACATGATTTGGAAAGGCACACACCTGTCTATATAAGGTCCCACAGTTTACAGCGCAAGTCAGAGCAAAAACCAAGCCATGAAGTGGAAGGAATTATCCGTAGAGCGCCGGCACAGATATGGGGAAGGGAGACGACAACAAAAAATATGCCGCATTAAAGTTCCCAAAGAACACAGTGGCTACCATCGTTCTTAAAAGGAAAAGTTTGGAACCACCAAGGCTCTTCCTCGAGCTGGCCGCCTGGCCAAACTGCGCAATCAGGGGAGAAGGGCCTTGGTCTGGGAGGTTACCAAGAACCTGATGGTCACTCTGACAGAGATATAGAGTTCCTCTGTGGAGATGGGAGACACCAACACTTGCCTAAATAGCCCATATGCCACCATAGGAAGTGTTATGTGTTGTTCGCGATGAGCCTTGGTCAATTTAGCTCAGAGTATGCCACCCTATTCTATCTGTCACCTTTTTTTTCACCTTTATTTAACCAGGTAGGCTAGTTGAGAAAAAGTTCTCATTTACAACTGCGACCTGGCCAAGATAAAGCATAGCAGTGTGAACAGACAACACAGAGTTACACATGGAGTAAACAATTAACAAGTCAATAACACAGTAGAAAAAAAAGAGAATCTATATACATACCTAATCCTGCCTAATAGGCAGGCCCATCCTGGAGGAAAGTATTGGCTGTAAGAAGTAAGAACATAACATCTGGTTATTTTTAAATGACTTCTTATGACATTGCTTGCCAGACTGAACATTGTAATTCATATTTTTCAGTCTGCGTTACCCACTCCAGTCAGCAGATGGCGATATGAATTTTTCAGGTGATGCTTCTTGCGTGACGTATAATCTAGTGGACGGGACAGGAGGCTTCTTCAACAGCGACAAAAGGCTTCTGAATTAACCACGCTGTGCTTTGCTAGCAAACCTAAAAATTGTAGCTCTTTAGACCAATCTTGTGTATATTACTCTTAGTGTTTTCAACATTCTGTTTACATATCTACTGGTTCATTTAAACGTAATTTGCTTGTTAAATTAGCAAATGTGTTACATTGATACTGCACTAGGCTAATCTCCAGAAGCATAAACTCACTAATCTAGACGGAGAAAGAAACTGGTGAAAGGAGGCAAAGAAGCTTGAAGAATGAATAAGGAGGCTATCACATTGAAAAAAGAGGATGATATTACAGTGAAAGAGGAATATGGGAACGAGGTTGTCAAAGTGGAAAAAGAGGTAGAAGCTTTCAGAATCAAAAAGGAGGAAGATGCCGTAAAATTGAAAGAGGAGGAAGACCCTTTTGGAGTAAAAGAGGAGGATATCTCAATAAAAGAGGAAGACGTTTTGGGAGTGAAAAATGAGACTGAAGATCCGATTACCACCAGTGAGTACTGTCTTAAAAACGGGCACAAACTATGCAGTTGTTTTTAAAGGGGCATTATACTGAAGTTCTACACTTGAATATGTTGTTCAGTACTGTAGGAATTGTTTATTAAGGGGCAATCTGCCATTGGTACATATATTTTTGTAACTTCAAAAATTGATTTATTGAATTCTCTATGTGGTCTATATTAAACTGCACTTATTCTAGTATAGCCGGGTTTTAAAATATAATATACAGTGCATTTGTACTTCAAATATCAAGTGGACGCAAAATGCACCCATTTTGTGGAACGTCCCTTTTACATTTGCATCACAGTGGTGGGAAAAGTACGCAAGTAAAAGTGAGTCACCCAGTAAAATACTACTTGAGTAAAAATTAAAATATACTGAAGTATCAAAAGTATATAAATAATTTCAAATTCCTTATATTAAGCAAACCAGATGGTGCCATTTTCTTGTTTGTTTTTATTTTATTGACGGATAGCCAGGGACACACTCCAACTCTCTGACAATCTACAATTGAAACGTGTGTTTAGTGAGTCCACCAGATCAGAGGCAGTAATGATTACCAGGGATGTTCTCTTGATTAGTGAGTGAATTGGACCATTTTCCTGTCCTGCCAAGCCTTCGAAATGTAATGAGTACTTTTGGGTGTCAGGGAAATGTATGGAGTAAAAAGTACATTTTCTTAATGTATGTAGTGAAGTAAAAGTACAAATAGTAAAGTACAGATTCCCTGAAAGCTACTTAAATAGTACTTTAAAGTATTTTTACTTAAGTACTTTACACCACTGATCACAAACAATATTTAAAAAAACATAATTAAAGTGGCTAATTTAGTCCCTTTTAGATATGTATTCATTCCTCCTGTTTACCATATGTTTGATGTTCTCATTCACACAGGAGAGAGACATGACTATGGTGGATCCTCTGCGGAGCCTCAACAACATCCTGATGCTGACGAGGTAGAGAAGAATCTCTCCAGATCAGAACACCAGATGGTACAGCTTGGTTTGGTCTAGCATACAGCTTGCTCTCAGGGTCTGGTCTGGGCTTCTGTAAAGCACTTTTTCAACAGTGACATCAGCATCCATAATGATATGCGTCTGTGTCCCCTCTTTATGGTTACCAGGACAACGCTAGCCCCTCCTCCCTCCCGGAGTCCCCGTTTCGTACCTCTCCCGGTAGCACCTTACTGCTGGGTATGAAGAGGTTGTCTGTGCTGCTGGTGGACTGCAGGAAAACAACGGGGCTGAGTGGAACTGTGAGAGGAGGAGAAGAGAAGAAAGGATCAGATTTGAATCATCAAAGTAAGTCCTGTAGTTTAGTTTGAACAAATATAATAGATCTTCCCACTGGTATCTGTTACCAGGACAACCAGCAGAGTTCTGTTAGTTGACATGAAGATGGACTAGTATCTTTTACCAGTGGGGCTGTCCCCGACTAATAAAAATCTTGTTTGACTTAGCCACCTGTTCTTTTCACCAATCAATTGGTGCAAATTTTAAACATGTATTTCTATATATACACTACCGTTGAAGAGTTTGGGGTCACTTAGAAATGGCCTTGTTTTTGAAAGAAAAACTTTTTTTTGGTCCATTAAAATAACATCGACAATCACAGCCACAAATGCTGATGCTCCAGATACTCAACTAGTCTACAGGAGGCCAGTTTTGTTGCTTCTTTCATCAGAACAAGTTTTCAGCTGTGCTAACATAATTGCAAAAGCGTTTTCTAATGTTCGATTCGCATTTTAAAATGATAAACTTGGATTAGCTAACACAACGTGCCATTGGAACACAGGACTGATGGTTGCTGATAATGGGCCTCTGTAGATAATAATGGGCCTCTGTAGATACTAATGGGCTTCTATGTAGATAATAATGGGCCTCTATGTAGATAATAATGGGCCTTTATGTAGATAATGATGGGCCTTTATGTAGATAATAATGGGCCTCTGTAGATAATAATGGGCCTCTGTAGATAATAATGGGCCTACTAATGGGCTTCTATGTAGATAATAATGGGCCTCTATGTAGATAATAATGGGCCTCTATGTAGATAATAATGGGCCTTTATGTAGATAATAATGGGCCTCTGTAGATAATAATGGGCCTCTGTAGATAATAATGGGCCTCTATGTAGATAATCCACAAATAATCAGCCATTTCCAGGTACAATAGTCATTTATAGCATTAACAATGTCTGCACTGTATTTATGATCAATTTGTTATTTTAACTGACAAAAGGACATGTATATCCTAACACGATCCGTGTTGTAAACAGCATTCTGCATGAATTACGACTCTTTCAACTTGCAACAAAACAATTTTATGAAATTAAATTTTGTCAGCAATCAAACATAGCTTAACACGGTCAAGTTCGGTTTCTGTGCAATCCTCAGACACTCTAGAAGGCAACCAAACATGTTTCCTAATTCTACATTACGTATTGGCTATACAAGACCTGAATTAGCCCATGAAGGTTCTTGGACCAATGACCACCTATCGTTTTGAAACCTCGCTAGATAGCCAATGAGCTGGGATTTCCAGGAGTATGTGAACGCCGTTTGTAGGACAAACAGCCATCATGCTAGAGCTGTGCACAACAGAGTTCATTCTCTGGTGAAAGGAAACCAGATGCACTGTAGTTTACATTTCATAGCAGCTCGTTCTCTTCTACAGACTTCTGAAGTCTGAAAAAGTTAAACATGGTTACTAAGAGTGGAAAAGCTAAATCTCAGTCCAAGTATAATCATTTTGATGATATTATTGCAGAAATTGACCAGGAGAGTGACACAGAAGGAATGGATGAGGACTCTGTGAGTGACCAGAGTTTTGATTCCAGCGCGGAAGAAATGTTTTTGGAAGGAGAAGATCCACTTTTTGATCAGTAAGTAAAACAAGTTTTTACTTCTCATGCTAATGCAGTTGTTTAAATGGTTGCATATTTATTTATATATACACACACACAGTCAAAGTTTACATGAACTTAGTTTGGAGTCCTTAAAACTCGTTTTTCAACCAGTCCACAAATTTCTTGTTAACCTCTCTGGTACAAGTGCGTCCCACCTCGACAACAGCCAGTGAAATTGCAGGGCGCCAAATGAAAAACAACAGAAATCCCATAATTAAAATTCCTCAAACATACAAGTATTATAAACCATTTTAAAGATAAACTTGTTGTAAATCCAGCCATATTGTCCTGTTTCAAATAGGCTTTACGGCGAAAGCACACCAAACAATTGTTAGGTCAACCCCTAGCCACAGAAAACCATACAGACATTTTCCAACCAAGGAGAGGTGTCACAAAAGTCAGAAATAGCAATTTAAAAATTAATCACTTACCTCTGATCGTCTGGTGGCACTCCCAGGTCTCCATGTTAAACAATAAATGTTTGTTTTGTTCGATAATGTCCCTCTTTATGACCAAAAACCCCCTTTTTGTTCGCACGTTTAGTCCAGTAATCCGAATGCACAAGGTGCGGGCACAAAGTCCAGACAAAGTTTTTAAAAAGTACAATAAAAGTTTGTAGAAACATGTCAAACTGTAGTATTATCTAAAATAAGGACGCACGACAACGAGGTTCTAGCTCCAGCCTGTTTATTAACCTAACCCTCGCATGTCCTACATAGGTACGGATACCCCCAAGGGACATCCTACTACATCTTCCCCTCTCCCATGAACAAGAACTCAACATGCATAACCACTGAAGCATAACTGAAATGCAATTTGGAAACCAGTATTATTCTCTAACATGCTAATTCCCATCCTGAAACAGTATGAAAGCATTCAATCACACAGTATGAACATTAACTTAGGTACAGTCTCTTTTTTCTGGGTATGTTCCCCAGCAGTATGTTTTCTCCACGTAACATAGTCTTTCAGCCACTGGTGGCTTCACATCCCTTTCTGGGCGCGCTTGTGGCTCTGTGAGCATTCTCTCTCCTTCACCCTCTTTTTGTGCATTTTCTGTGGCCTCAGTCTGTGTGGCTGGTAGATCTGGAAGAGCTCTGAGGTGTGTTTTGTTCCTTCGTACCTCTTCTGAGCCTGTGTCCACCACATAGGAGCGTGGGGCATCCGCTTTCCTCGGCACTATTGCTGGTGTCTTTGAGTTTGTAATCCACACACGTTGACCTTCGGTCAGCTCTGGCCTCTCCTTAGCACGGTGTCTCCGATTTTAAAGTCTCCAGTTTGCATTTGTTTCAGCCGTTTGTCCCTCTCAGCGAAGGCCTCCCTTTTAGGCCATCGGGGCGAGACAGGGAATGGGGAACACAGCCTCCTGCCCATCAGGAGCTCGGCAGGCGACGGCTGAGCCTTTCACATGCCCATGTGATAGCCAACGCCTCCTTCTCCACTTGAGCATATCTTTGTCGGATAAGCTTCGGGAGATGTATGCTATTGGATGACACTCCATGTTGTCCTGCATCTGTGTGAGGACAGCCCTTAGCCCAAACGATGATGCATCTGCTGATACTTTTGTCTTAGCGTGGGGACGGTACTGGGCCAGCACTCTCTGTGAGGCCAGATCTCCTTTGCTTTTGTCAAACGCTACATGTTGCATGTGACCCCATGGACCAGTCATTCTCTGTGGCTAGTAAGTCTCTGAGGTTTGGTTGTATCTGAGAACTGTGGGAGGAACTTACCCACATATGTGGCCATGCCTAAGAAGGTTCTGACTTCAGCCACATTCTGGGGTCTGGGCATATGTGTGATGGCGCTGATCTTCTCTGGGTCCGGCTCTATTCCAGCTGCACTGACATTCAGACTGTTTCAAAGCAGGGAGGGGACAGTGTTTGAGATAAAACAGCCATATCATTATTTTGCTAGCTAACGAGCAAGGACTGTTGCAAGAGGAAGAAGCTAGCGGAATTTCAGGGTTTGCGACTCCAAGTTCAACGGGCTCTGGCGCAAACACGGACAGGCCAGTGGCTAGTGCTGACGGATTTCGCATTAGTTCCCTGGAGAATTTAGCTTGTATGGACATTCAAAACTGGCCAAAATGGATCAGGCGCTTTGAAAGGTACAGGGTAGCATCAGGCTTAAATGTGAAAAATGAGGCATCTCAAGTTAATACACTGATCTACTCTATGGGTGATGAAGCCGAGGATATATTAAATGCTTCAACGTTGACCGAGGAAGAGAAACTTAACTACAGTGCCGTTAACCTCTGAACTACCCATCCCGGATCCGGGATAATTGTCATCAGCAACACTGAATAGCATAGCGCCACAGTCAAATAATATTACTAGAAAATATTCATATTCATGAAATCACAAGTGCAATATTGCAAAACACAGTTTAGCCTTTTGTTAATCCATCGGTCGTCTCAGATTTAGAAATTATGCTTTACAGCGAAAGAAATCCAAGCGTTTGTGTAAGTTTATCGATAGCATAACATAACATTATGTACACTTAGCATCAGGTAGCTTGGTCACGAAAAGCAATCAAATTAAATCGTTTACCTTTGAAGATTTTCGGATGTTTTCACTCACGAGACTCCCGGTTAGACAACAAATGTTCCTTTTGTTCCATAAAGATATGTTTTATATCCAAATACCTCCGTTAGTTTGCTGCGTTATGCCCAGGAATCCACCGGAAAGAGCAGTCACGACAACGCAGACAAAAATTCCTAATTATATCCATAATGTCCACAGAAACATGTCAAACGTTTTTATAGTCATTCCTCAGGGTGTTTTTCAAATATCTATTCGATAATATATCAACCTGGGACAGTTGGCTTTTCACGAGGACCGAGAGTAACAATGGCTGCCTTTGTCTTTTGCGCACAGCTCACTCTGAGAGCCCCCTCCTATCCACTTACGCAATGTGGTCGTTCACGCTCATTCTTCCAAATAAAAGCCTGAAACTATGTCTAAAGGCTTTTGACACCTTAGGGAAGCCATAGAAAAGGGAATCTGGTTGATATCCCTTTTAAATGGGCAATAGGGATGCATAAGAACAGAAGGGTTTCAAAATAAGAGGCACTTCCTGATTGGGTTTTCCTCCGGGTTTCGCCTGCAATATCAGTTCTTCTTAACTCACAGACAATATTTTGACCGTTTTGGAAACTTGAGAGTTTTCTATCCTAATCTGTCAATTATATGCATATTCTAGCATCTGGTCCTGAGAAATAGGCCGTTTACTTTGGGAACGTTATTTTTCAAAAAATAAAAACAGTGCCCCCTAGCTTTAAGAGGTTATTAACCTCTTTAGGCTATACGGGACGTTAGCGTCCCGCATAGGCTAACATCTGGGGAAAAAGCATAGCGCAAAGATACTAAATGCACAATTCGTAATATTAAACGTTCTTGTAAATACATGTATCTAACATCTATAATCTTAACTTCCTCTTAATCCAACCACAGTGTCAGATTTTTAAAATGCTTTTCGGCGAAAGCAATCTTACGATAATCTGATAATTACTAGCATTCTGACGACAAGCCCCACAGTATTACTAGCATTCTGACGACAAGCCCCACAGTATTACTAGCATTCTGACGACAAGCCCCACAGTATTACTAGCATTCTGACGACAAGCCCCACAGTATTACTAGCATTCTGACGACAAGCCCCACAGTATTACTAGCATTCTGACTAGCATAGCATTCTGACGACAAGCGCGCCCCACAGTATTACTAGCATTCTGACGACAAGCGCGCCCCACAGTATTACTAGCATTCTGACGACAAGCGCGCCCCACAGTATTACTAGCATTCTGACGACAAGCGCGCCCCACAGTATTACTAGCATTTTCCAACCAAGCATTAGCGCCACAAAAAGCCAGAAATAGCACTAAAATAATCAATTACCTTTGAAGATCTTCTTCTTTTGGCAATACAAAAGGTCCAACCTTCACAATAAATGGTTTTGTTCGATTAAATCCATTTTTATAGCATAAAACGACACATTTTGTAAAAGGCTTGTGTCATGAATTCCGTATCCTTCAACTTTCAACGATACATTCGATGCAATTAGTCACAGCATTAGCGTTTATCTAGTCATGGTTGGTTTCATTGAAATCCTCTTTGTTAGTAACACAACCATACTTGATGATTCTTTTTACGGGCGTACTGATTTGAACACAGCAAACAATGACCTCATTGCGCGCCAATGATATCACCAGTGCTTCTTTGAATGACTGTGGGCAGAAATAATCACCACTGATCCTCTTGAAATCTCGCTTGGTAGACAGCCAATGGGCTGAGGTAAATGGAATTATCTATTGTTTATATCCGGGAAGACCAGCTCTTGAATGAAATTAGAGCGTAACGCAGCCATTCGCCATTGGAATTTCCACCAGAAGGAGCCATTTTCTTTGCGCGAAGCAGTATTGAGTCAAGATCATTTTTCGCTATTTTATTGAAGGAATTATGGCGAGTAAATCTGGGAAAGCAAAGGCAAAGTCCAGGTATACAGATCTACATGATATTATTGACGAGATTGAAAGAGAAAGTGACACGGAAGTTCAAGAAGATCTATCGGATTGTGTGTCAAGTTTGGACAGTCAATTTGAGGACATGTTTCTGTATGGTGAGGATCTCCATTGGATTGTAATTCTCATGCCGTTGTTTGAAATATTTGACATGTGTGTATATATATATATTCAGGAATGTTTGTTGAGGTGCCACATGGCTTTCCCTTTGGGTGTGTGTCTGTAAATGTTATATGTATTTTAAACTAAATCTAAACATGGAACGGAACAGAACCTCACCTGAGTTCCACACCGCGTACTCTAATCTGGTGGTCCCAGCGCGCACGACCCACGTGGAGTTCCAGGTCTCCGGTAGCCTCTGGAACTGCCGATCTGCGGCCAACAAGGCAGAGTTCATCTCAGCCTATGCCTCCCTCCAGTTCGACTTCTTGGCACTGACGGAAACATGGATCACCACAGATAACACTGCTACTCCTACTGCTCTCTCTTCGTCCGCCCACGTGTTCTCGCACACCCCGAGAGCTTCTGGTCAGGGATCCTCATCTCTCCCAAGTGGTCATCCTCTCTTTCTCCCCTTACCCATCTGTCTATCGCCTCCTTTGAATTCCATGCTGTCACAGTTACCAGCCCTTTCAAGCTTAACATCCTTATCATTTATCGCCCTCCAGGTTCCCTCGGAGAGTTCATCAATGAGCTTGATGCCTTGATAAGCTCCCTTCCTGAGGACGGCTCACCTCTCACAGTTCTGGGCGACTTTAACCTCCCCACGTCTACCTTTGACTCATTCCTCTCTGCCTCCTTCTTTCCACTCCTCTCTTCTTTTGACCTCACCCTCTCACCTTCCCCTTTACTCACAAGGCAGGCAATACGCTCGACCTCATCTTTACTAGATGCTGTTCTTCCACTAACCTCACTGCAACTCCCTCCAAGTCTGACCACTACCTTGTATCCTTTTCCCTCTTGCTCTCATCCAACAACACTGCCCCTGCTCGGATGGTACCGTCCCAATCTTCGCTCTCTCTCCCCCGCTACTCTCTCCTCTTCCATCCTATCATCTCTTCCCTCTGCTCAAACCTTCTCAACCTATCTCCTGATTCTGCCTCCTCAACCCTCCTCTCCTCCCTTTCTGCATCCCTTGATTCTCTATGTCCCCTATCCTCCAGGCCGGCTCGGTCCTTCCTCCTGTCCGTGGCTCAGAAATAATCAGCCAGCGGAAATGAAAACTCGCCTCCCTGCGGACCTGGCATCCTTTCACTCCCTCCTCTCTACATTTTCCTCTTCTGTCTCTGCTGCTAAAGCCACTTTCTACCACTCTAAAGACATCTGCCTCTAACCCTGGGAATCCTCCTCCCCCCTCCTCCCTCTCTGCAGATGTAAATTTTGAAAAGAATTATCTATCCTCGTTTAATCAAACGACATCGCTGGTTCTGAACTGCCCTACCCTGTGCTCTGCTCTTCCAATGAAATCTCGTCTTGTAGCCCAACAACCTGCCCGCTTGACCCTATTCCCTCCTCTCTTCTCCAGACCATTTCCGGAGACCTTCTCCCTTACCTCACCTCGCTCATCAACTCATCCCTGACCGCTGGCTACGTCCCTTCTGTCTTCAAGAGAGCGAGAGTTGCACCCCTTCTGAAAAAACCTATTGGAATCCCTCCCATGTCAACAACTACAGACCAGTATCCTTCTTTCTTTTCTCTCCAAAACTCTTTCGTTTGGCCAGCTCTCCCGCTATCTCTCTCAGAATGACCTTCTTATCCAAATCAGTCAGGTTTCACTAGTCATTCAACATTTTCTCTGTATTTGCTAAAGAACTCTCTCTCCTCTGGAATTACTGTGAACCATCAGATCCTCCTCTCCAAATCTGGGAAAGCAAAGGCAAACGCGCTCTCACCACTGGCGTCCCCAGGGCTCTGTTCTAGGCCCTCTCCTATTCTCGATACACCAAGTCACTTGGCTCTGTCATAACCTCACATGGTCTCTCCTATCATTGCTATGCAGATTGACAAATCTTCTCCTTTCCCCCTTCTGATGACCAGTGGCGACACGGAAGTCTGCAAGAAGATCAGTGTGGATGACGGATTCAAGCTGAACCTCGGCAAGACGGAGCTGCTCTTCCTCCCGGGGAAGGAGTTCCATGATCTCGCCATCACGGTTGACAACTCCATTGTGTCCTCCTCCCAGAGCGCTAAGAGCGTGATCCTGGACAACACCCTGTTTCTGTATGGTGAGGGATCTCCACTTGGATTGTAATTCTCTGTTGGCTGGGCTCCCTGCCTTTGCCATTAAACCCCTACAACTCATCCAAATTTGACTGTGTTCAACCTTCCCAAGTTCTCTCACGTCACCCCGCTCCTCCGCTCTCTCCACTGGTAGTTTATACGGAGCTGTGAGGGGAACGGCACCTCAGTATCCATATCAGGCCCTACACCCAAACAAGGGCATGTTTGCCTCCCTACCACTGAGGTGTACACATGGCTTTCAAAACTGTTCGCTGCTCTGGCCCCCTTTGGGTGGAACAAACTGTCTGTCAATCACCAACCTGTTATAGTAATCCTTCTCACCCCCTTAAAATATTTAGATGCACTATTGTTGGCTGTTCCACTATGTCTTAAGGTGAAACAATTTGTAAGTCGCTCTGGATAAGAACCTAAATGACTTAAATGTAAAATTAAATGTAAATGATTTACGTTCCCTACTCTAATATAATCTGTGTTTCTGTGTCTTTATTTCACAGTCCCTCCGATTCTGATTGGGAGCCCCCACTGTCAAGGTGCCCATCCCCGACAGGAGCTGGATCATCTAGCCGGACCCCTGCTGTCTCCGGCTCCACACCTACCCCCGCCCTGCCAGGTGGGAAGTCTGTGACAAAGAAGTGGAGGTGGGGAAGAGCTAAACCTGCAATCGGAGAGGAGGAGGATGTGTTGCCTACACCTCCAGTATTCAGACCGAAGAGGCCATCAGGACCTCAGCTGGACATGACCTCTAAGTACAGCCCCATGCAACTTTTTCAGCTGTTTTTCACCTCGGCAGTTGTTGATTCCCTGGTGTCGAACACAAATAAGTATGGTGCTAAGAAGCAGGCAGGCAAGAAAGAGGGATGGAAGCCCATTTCCATGTCAGATCTTTTTTGTTTCATGTCAATGGTCATGTACATGGGTCTTGTGAAGCTAAAAACCCTGAAAGACTACTGGAAAACTGCTCCTCTCTATCAACTGCCTTTCCCATCCACTGTCATATCATGCAAAAGGTTTATGACAATCTCACAGGCGCTTCATATCAGTGACCCAGAAGTTGATGAGGACAATGAGAAGATGAGAGGCACAGCAAGGTTTGATAGGCTGTGCAAAATAAAACCTCTCTACCCCAGCATCGTCGAGGCTTGCAAAACCTATTTTCAGCCTGCCCAGAACATTTCCATCGATGAGAGGATGGTAGCTTCAAAAGCCAGAATTGGCCTAAAACACTACATGCGTAACAAACCGACTAAATGGGGTTACAAGCTGTTTGTTTTGGCTGATTCTGCGTGTGCATACACGTGCAATTTTTTTGTTTATGAGGGAAGAGCAGTTGTGCGACCGGTAAGGGACTTAGCTATGACTCCGTTATGCAGTTATTAGATTTTCAGCTGCTAGGAAGGGCTACAAACTGTTTGTGGATAACTTCTACACAAGCCGTACCCTGTTCACAGACCTGAGGAAGCTGGATGTGTGGGCCTGTGGCACCATTCGGACCAACAGAGTGGGCTTCCCGAAAACAAAGGTGAATGACATGCCTAAGCGGGCTGAGCGGGGACCATGAGATGGATCCGTGAAGATGGCCTGCTGTTTGTGAAGTGGATGGACACCAGAGAGGTGGTGATGTGCTCCACTATCCACAAGTCCTTCAGTGGTGATCACGTCATCAGGCGTGTGAAGGACGCTACTGGGGCATGGACCACCAAAAATGTCCCCATTCCTGCAGCCATCACGGACTACAACAAGAGCATGGGAGGTGTGGGCCTATCACATGCGCTGATAGGATACTACAATGTTCTCCACAAGACAATGAAATGGTACAAGACATTTTTCTATCATTTCATTGACATTGCTGTGGTGAATGCCTTCATCCTCCAGAAGGAAATGGCTAAGAGCTGTGGACAGCCCCCCATCTCACAGCTAGCCTTCAGAGAGCTGCTCATCCAGGAACTTGCTAGCTACAGCAAGACCACTGTAGCACCTTCTGTCCCCTCTACGTCTGTCCCCTCTGCTCCAACTAGTAGTGTTCACCTGCCCAGATTCATCTCTGCAGACATGAATGTGCCTCGGGGCAAAAAGGGCACAGTAGGGAGACGTCGTTGTGTTCTGTGTCACAGGAAATGCCCCATCACCTGCACCAGCTGTTCAGTAACCCTCTGCTTTACAGCAGAAAGAGACTGCTATTGGGCATGGCATCAGAAGAACAATATTGTGTAGAGGACTGAGGGTCTTCACAATATTGTACATTATACATTGAATGTGCGTAAATAGTTACCCTTGTTATTTTACATTTTTTCAAATGTTCATATTTTTTTTTTGGGGGGTGGTATGTTAGAATGGCATTTAAGTGTTTTGTATATAGTAGTTTACTTAAAAATGTATCACTGTACCAATTCGGCCACTTGGGTACATTTGGGCAACTTGTGTGGGACACCTGGGTGACTATATGCTCAATGTCATGTAGCTCACTCATTCCTGAAGATATCTTTCTGAAACTTTTTTCAAATACTGTTGCCATCTTATGTTCTCCATTCAAACCACCCCCAGCATCCTATCTGTATGTTTGGATGTTCTTGTTTCAGTTGAAAGATGATGCAGCAACAATAAAAACAGAAAACGTATGTTTATTTCCTTGTATTTTCTTCTACCAGATCTATGGTGTTATATTCTCCTGCATTCAATTCACATTTACACAAACTTCAGAGTGTTTTCTTTTAAATGGTACCAAGACTATGCATATCCTTGCTTCTGGGCCAGAGCTACAGGCAGTTAGATTAGGGTATGTCTTCAGGTGGAAATTGCACAAAGTAACCCGAAGAGCTTTTTAATAAGGTACGGTAGGTTGAAAGGTTGGTCAGTTGTTTGATCGGTCAGTTGGTTGGTAGGGTCTGTCAGCTGACAGACAGAGAAGATACATAATAAAGGTGTGTTAAAGGAGAGACTATGAGTAAGAAAGTGATCAGAGTAACCATAGCAACAGAGGACATGGTGTCAGCAGCAGCTCTCTACAAAACCTCAAATGTTGCATCACTTCCGGTGGGCCTCAGAGACACATCTAGATGGCCTCAAATCTCCCCTTGGACAGATGTAAATGAGCTGTTGGCTAAATCTGGTGCTACGCATCACTTCTCACTTCTGAGACTTCTGACACCATTGAAATCAGTAGACATGAAAATTACCAGCACTCTGACTCTGTCCTGCACCAGGAGAGTCTAATGGAGGACAATCTAGAGAGATAAAGATTTGTCCATTACATGAACAGTTACAATTGATTTCCTCCAGCATTACAGCATTTAATCTCACAGCACATTAGTTGTAATGTCTGAGATGAGAGATTCATCATACCTGCTCTTGATGAAGAATGACCACTGATATCTCCAGATGTCAGGATGTTGTAGAGACGTTTGTGAGGGTTGTGGAGGTGTTTGGGGATGTTGTGAGGGTTGTGGAGGTGTCTGGGGATGTTGTAGAGAGGTTGGGAGGGTTGTGAAGGTGTTTGTTGGGGATGTTGTAGAGAGGTTTGGGAGGGTTGTGAAGGTGTTTGTTGGGGATGTTGTAGAGAGGTTTGGGAGGGTTGTGGAGGTGTTTGTTGGGGATGTTGTAGAGAGGGTTGTGAAGGTGTTTGTTGGGGATGTTGTAGAGGTTTGGGAGGGTTGTGAAGGTGTTTGTTGGGGATGTTGTAGAGAGGTTTGGGAGGGTTGTGAAAGTGTTTCTTGGGGATGTTGTAGAGAGCGTTGTGAAAGTGTGTTCTCTATGTTGATCATCGGAACTCATTTGAAGGTAACCTATACACACAAATGGAAGTATGGAGGTAGTTTTGTATATGTAAAACAATATAAAATATTACCTGAGCTTTCTTATATCGCCTAGATATAGGACAGACACTTCAAAACCTTATTACTTAAAACAAATATATATGTATTTTTTCCAGTTATTAAATGTGTTTTTCAATGCATTTCTATTGGCAATATTAGTAAAGCCCAAATTCAATATTTGATTTAAATATATATATATATAAATATATATTCAGTACCAGTCAAAAGTTTGGACACACCTACTCATTGCAGGGTTTTTCTTTATTGTAACTTTTTTCTACATTGCCAAGAGTGTTGCAAAGCTGTCATCAAGGCAAAGGGTGGCTACTTTGAAGACTCTCAAACATAAAATATATTTAGATTTGTTTAACACTTTTTTGGTTACTACATGATTCTATATATGTTATTTCATAGTTTTGATGTCTTCACTATTATTCTACAAAGCAGAAAAAAGTAAAAATAATGAAAATCTCTGGAATGAGTAGGTGTGTCCAAACTTTTGACTGGTACTGTATATATATATATAAATAAATAAATAAAATATTGAATTTGGGCTTTACTAATATTGCCCATAGAAATGCATTGAAAACACGTTTATAACTGGATTTTTCTTTTTTTTAAGGACTAAGGTTTTGAAGTGTCCAAACTTTTGACTGGTATTATATATATATATATATATATTTATACCTAAAAGGGGTCCTAGAATTAAAAATCAAACAGCTAAATAATCCACAGTATGGCCATCTTAAAACAATTCCAACCAATAAAATACAGCTAAATTTGGAGAGGACAGCATTCGGAAATCCAGATTTTGTTACGTTACAGCCTTATTCTAAAATGTATTAAATTAAGTTTTTCCGTCATCACAATAACCCATAATGACAAAGCAAAAACATGTTTTTAGGAATTTGAACTGAAATACTACAGTTACATAAGTATTCAGACCCTTTACTCAGTACTTTGTTGAAGCACCTTTGGCAGTGATTACAGCCTCAAGCCTTCTTGGGTATGACAACACAAGCTTGGCACACCTGTATTTGGGTAGCTTCTCCCATTCTTCTCTGCAGATCCTCTCAAACTCTGTCAGGTTGGATTGGGAATGTTGCTGCACAGCTATTTTCAGGTCTCTCCAGAGATGTTCAATCAGGTTTAAGTCCGGGCTCTGGCTGGGCCACTCAAGGACATTCAGAGACTTGTCCTGAAGTCACTCCTGTGTTATCTTGGCTGTGTGCTTAGGATCGTTGTCCTGTTGGAAGGTGAACCTTCGCCCCAGTTTGAGGTCCTGAGATCTCTGGAGCAGGTTTTCATCAAGGATCTCTCTGTACTTTTCTCTGTTCATCTTTGCCTCAATTGTGACTAGTCTTCCAGTCCCTGCTGCTGAAAAACATCCTCACAGCATGATTCTGCCACCACCATGCTTCACCGTAGGGAGGGTGCCAGGTTTCCTCCAGACGTCACACTTGGCATTCAGGCCATTGTACAATCTTGATTTCATCAGAACAGAGAATCCTGTTTCTCATGGTCTGAGAATCTTTTGGGTGCCTTTTGGCAAACTCTAAGTGGGCTGTCATGTGCCTTTTACTGAGGAGTGGCTTCCGTCTGGCCACTCTACCATAAAGGCCAGACTGGCAGAGTGCTGCAGAGGTGGTTGTCCTTCTGGAAGGTTCTGCCATCTTCACAGAGATGACCAGCATTTCAAAGCACTTCATGACTACATACGTGAGTGACATGGGTCGGTAGTCATTTAGGTAAGTGTTCTTGGGCACAGGGACTATGGTGGTCTGCTTGAAACATGTTGGTATTACAGACAGGGAGAGGTTGAACATGTCAGTGAAGACAGTTGCCAGTTGGTCAGCGCATGCTCGGAGTACACGTCCTGGTAATCCGTCTGGCCCTGCGTTGTGATCTGAGGACCCATGCCAAACCTTTTCAGTCTCCTGAGGGGGAATAGGGTTTGTCGTGCCCTCTTTATATAGCCAAATTATTTTTCACTCAGGAAGCTCGGATAAACAGTGGTTGTATTTGCACTACTGCCACCACCAGGCCTGGAGTCCATTTTGACTTTGTTGATAGCGAGCTGTGTTAGCAGGCTGTGTTAGCTGTGTTAGCGAGCTGTGTTAGCAGGCTGTGTTAGCGAGCTGTGTTAGCAGGCTGTGTTAGCGAGCTGTGTTAGCGAGCTGTGTTAGCAGGCTGTGTTAGCGAGCTGTGTTAGCAGGCTGTGTTAGCGAGCTGTGTTAGCAGGCTGTGTTAGCGAGCTGTGTTAGTGAGCTGTGTTAGCTAGCTGTCCGGCTAAAGACGTAGCAGCTGGCTACTGATCAACCTATTGTGTGTATTGAACATTCATATTGGACAGCCTTACCTATAGAGTAGCACCACCACCCATCAGCCCATTCTCTTGAAGTCAAAGCCACAGTGTATTGTTGCTATAGGAGTTTATGATTAATAATCCTATTCATTTCAAGCCCCACTAAGATGTCACCATACTATTATTTTAAAGCCCCACTATGTAAGACATACATCATCAGAGTGGGCCTCCAACTTAAATGTAAACAATGGAGCAAATGCATCACATGTGAACATCACTTGATTATCGGAGGGGTGTATTATGACATCAGATAGAACTACTCAGACATTCCAAATATCACTTGATTATCAGAGGGGTGTATTATGACGTCAGATAGAACTACTCAGACATTCCAAATCAGGCTTCATCCATATCATGAAGGTGGATATTCATCCAACCATTTCCAAAGTAATGACCGGGCTGATGGAAACAGGATATGCCTGTACACTTTTCTAAATGCCGACAGACGATTTGTTATTTCGTTTGACATGGTGGGGTCATTTTGTGTCAGTAAAAATGTTGTAACAAGAAGTGGCGGCATTAATCCTTTATGCGCAAATATTGATTTTATAACGATAATATCTTAGTTAACTTGGAGTCACGTGATGATATATTGTGTGGTCCTCCCACTACGACTTGGGAAACCATGAAGTTTATTAGGCTACAGATTAAATAAATGATGAACTTCACAGGGTGGTGAAAGTGGAGGTGATGAACTTGATGCTCCTTTTCAATACATTTTGATGGTCTTCTTCTGGTGACATGATGATGATTGGTTGACATTTGACAAATAAAATAATGTCGCTCTTATCCATAATAATCTCATCATGTCGGTAGCCTACCAACACTGTATCTTTGAGCTGTTGGCTACAGTGGACGGGACAAGATGACTTTTGCTATATAACTCAACGATTTTTCAAAACCCTCAGTAGAGTTGAAAATGCAATGGAAACCCATTTAACTTGCATTTTTTATTCAGTACATGGGAATTCAACAGGATTTTTCCCCCGTGCACTACGTGATCACGCAAATACTTTTATCCGCAATAAACCTGTTTGATGCAAACATTTCCGGTGGGAAAATGCGTATATTGTTTCATGCAGATTTGAGAATATTCACGTGAAAATCTGTCGCAAATTGCATGGAAATTTAGCTACTAATGTGGATATTGATACAACACCTGACGTTTATTCAAATCACCCCACTGGGCACAGACGTCAGTTCAATATCTAGTTTCTATTCACATTTCTTTGATTCGTCAACTAAAGTGAATTCAACATGCAATCTACACAAAATGTCCACCTGTCATTGGATTTAGGTTGCCAGTTGGGTGAAACACTAAATGTTACCAGTTGTGTGAAAATTAATAAAAAATACCTTTTGTAGATGGATTTTTACAAATCCAATCCGTTTTCCACATTGATCAAACATCATCACATGGATTTGTTTTGTTCAAATCAAATCAAATGTTATTGGTCACATACACATGGTTAGCAGATGTTATTGGTCACATACACAGGGTTAGCAGATGTTATTGTGAGTGTAGTGAAATGCTTATGCTTCTAGATCCGACAGTACAGCAGTATCAAACAGATAATATCTAACAAATTCCACAACTAAACCTAATACACATAATCCAGTAAAGGAATGGGAAATATAGAAGTATAAAACATGGATGAGCAGAAACACAGCAGCTAAGATGCAATATATAGTGAAGAATAGATAGTGAAGGATACAGTATTTACAGTTGAAGTCAAAGATTACATACACTTAGGTTGGAGTCATTATAACTCATTTTTCAACAACTCCACAAATTTCTTGTTAACAAACTATAGTTTTGGCAATTCGGTTAGGACATCTGTGTTAATGACACAAGTCATTTTTTCAACAATTGTTTACAGACAGATTATTTCACAATCCCAGTTGGTCAGATGTTTACATACAGTAAGTTGACTGTGCCTTGAAACAGCCTTGGAAAATTCCAGAAAATTTTGTCATAGCTTTCATAGCTTCTGATAGGCTAATTGACATCATGAGTCAATTGGAAGAGCACCTGTGTATGTATTTCAAGACCTACCTTGAAACTCAGTGCCTCTTTACTTGATATCATGGGAAAATAAATACAAATCTGCCAAGATCTCAGAAAAAAAGGGTAGACCTCTACAAGTCTGGTTCATCCTTGGGAGCGATTTCCAAACGCCTGAAGGCGTCCTCTGGTCTGATGAAACAAAAATAGAACTGTTTGGCCATAATGACCATCGTTATGATCGGAGGAAAAATGGGGATGCTTGCAAGCCGAAGAACACCATCCCAACTGTGAAGCACACAGGTGGCAGCATCATGTTGTGGGGGTGCTTCGCTGGAGGAAAGACTGGGGCACTTCACAAAATAGATGGCATCATGGGAGAGGAAAATTACGTGAATATATTGAAGCAACATCTCAAGACATCAGTCAGGAAGTTAAAGCTTGGTCGCAAATGGGTCTTCCAAATGAACAATGACACCAAGCATACTTCCAAAGTTGTGGCAAAATGGCTTAAGGACAACAAAGTCAAGGTATTGGAGTGGGCATCACAACGCCCTGACCTTAATGCTATAGAAAACAGATCATTTTACCCTTTTAAAAATAGTTATAGGGGGGAGGTCCGGGGGATGTCTGTCTTTGAAAGGGTCATTGTAATATTTAAGATGTCCCATTTACTGATGACCTAAACCTAAAAGTCAAGGGGTCTGAATACTTTCCAAAGAAACTGTAAGTGATTGAGGAGAGAGCATATTTGCTATATTCTAATTAAAATCATTGACCCATAAGGGAACACATGGCCTAAGCAATGCGTGACCCATGTAGAATTAAAACTATATTCATCTTAATGAGAAATATAATCAAATAAACAAATGTTTGCATAACCAAAGACATGAAAACGGGTGGGAACATTGTATTTAGTCAGGATTTCATAAGGCCAGGAATGTCATTGAGAATAACAATAGACAATAGTTAATGTTGCTAGTTTAGGGATGAAGATAGTGAAGGTTCATCAATGTTAAGGATGTTTTTTAATTTGACGTGGAAACAACGTTTATTCAACCAGTGGGAGGCTTGTAAATACCCACAGGAAAGTGGAATGAGGAACTCTTCATTGAGACAATCATGAAACAGCAATCTGTGGGTGAGTTGTAGTGGATATTATAATATAAGGATCTGCTGGAGTCCAAGTCAAACCAAGATTCTTTATTTCTGAGCTCAGAGAGAACAACAGAGTTTGGTATTTGGTGTTTTACTAGGATCCCCATTAGCTGTTGCAAAAGCAGCAGCTACCCCTCCTGCGGTCAACACAAAACATGACACAATTGTCACGTCTCTCGTCGGAAGGCATGGACCAAAGCGCAGCGTGGTAAGTGTTCATGATTTTTATTTAATCAAAAAACATTTGAACAAAATAACAAAGAGAAGAACAAACAGTTCTGTAAGACAAATCAACTATACAGAAAACAACTACCCAAAAAACACAGGTGGAAAAAGGCTGCCTAAGTATGATTCCCAATTAGAGACAACGATAGACAGCTGCCTCCGATTGGGAACCACACTCTGCCAAAAACAAAGAAATAGAAAACATAGAAATAAAGAAACTGGAATTCCCAACCGAGTCACACCCTGGCCTAACCAAAATAGAGAATAAAAAGCCTCTCTATGGCGTGACAATAATACAGAACATCAATAGACAAGAACAGCTCAAGGACAGAACTACATACATTTTGTAAAAGGCACACGTAGCCTCCAAATCAATGCATACACACAAACTACCTAGGTCAAATAGGGGAGAGGTGTTGCTTTATCTGTTTTTTGAAACCAGGTTTGCTGTTTATTTGAGCAATATGAGATGGAAGGAAGTTCCATGCAATAAGGGCCCTATATAATACTGTATGCTTTCTTGAATTTGTTCTGGAATCTTGTGAACTGTGAAAAGACCCCAGTGGCATGTCTGGTGGGATAAGTGTGTGTGTCAGAGATGTGTGTAATTTGACTTGTAAGAACTTTGATGATATCTGTACATTATAGGAACACCTGTGATGACAAAAGTACAATGATTCATGTTTTGCTTTAGCTTGAGATAAAGAATCAGTGGTAGACACCTTGCAAGTGTATGAAAAGGTCAACTGTACAAAGTCAGATGTCTGTGTGTTGAAACTATATTTTAGGTAACAGATGGATAAAGGGAACTAAGAGTTCCTGTTGATACTATGTTCCAGTCCTACTTCCAGTCTTACATGATTGCAATAAGGGGAACAATCATTGGGAAACTAACTGCCAATAACGCAATAAGCTGAACCCCGCATTGCAGAGACATCTTTGTAGTAGCAACTATTAATTATGAGCGTATAGGCTATTAAAGTTAAGGGACATCAGCCTGGGCGGGGTGATCCTCAGTAGGGGAGAAAAAGGAAAACACCATCTTTTGAACTGAGTGTCTTGCTTGCAAATTGCTGTAAGTGTAAACTCCGGGTTGCAATCCTTATTAAACAAACTAACCTCTGATCAAAGAAGTTTTCCTGTGGTCTCTTCTGTGCACATAGGGCAGAATTCCCTTACAGACTATGCAAACTATTTGGGATTTTCAACACATATCAGACCTCTGATTACAATTAAGAGCAAAACGTGCCGCTGTAATAGGTGGAAGAAGAAAAAGAAAAAGAAGCAGAGCATTTCTTTATTATGGCTAGACCTCTCCTCATCTTTACAACCATTGAATCTATTTGTTTTGACCATGACAGTTTACAATCTAAGGTAATGCCAAGTAATTTAGCCTCCTCCACTTGTTCAACAGCCACACAATTCATTACCAGATTCAGCTGAGGTCTAGAACTTAAGGAATGATTTGTACCAAATACAATGCTCTTAGTTTTAGAGATGTTCAGGGCCAGTTTATTACTGGCCACGCATTCCAAAACAGACTGCAACTCTTTGTTAAGGGTTTCAGTGACTTCATTAGCTGTGGTTGCTGGTGGTTATATAGTTGAATCATCAGCATACATCAGCATAGCATGTGTATGCTTTGTTTAATGCCAGTGGCAGGCCATTGGTAAAAATAGAAAAGAGTAGAGGGCCTAGAGAACTGCCCTGCGGTACATCACACTTCATATGTTTGACATTAGAGAAGCTTCCATTAAAAACCCTCTGAGTTCTATTAGATAGACAGCTCTGAATCCACATTATGGCAGAGGTTGAAAAGCCATAGCACAAACATTCTTAAACAACAGGTTATGGTCAATAATATCAAAGGCTGCACTGAAATCTAACAATAGAGCTCCCACAATCTTCTTGTTATCAATTTCTCTCAACCAATCATCAGTAATTTGTGTTAGTGCAGTACATGTTGAGTGCCCTTCTCTATAAGCATGCTGAAAGTCTGTTGTTCATTTGTTTACAGAAATATAGCATTGTAATTGTTCAAACACAATTTTTTCCAACAGAGCTGGCAGAACCAGTAAAGGCCGCTTTACCACTCTTGGGTAGTGGATTAATTTGGCTTCCCTCCAGGCCTGAGAACAGACTTTCCTCTTGGCTCATATTAAAAATATGACAGATAGGAGTGGCTATAGTCAGCTACTGTCCTCAGTAGCTTTCCATCTAAGTTGTCAATGCCAGGAGGTTTGTCATTATTGATCGATAACAATTTTTCCACCTCTCCCACACTAACTTTACAAAATTCGATACTTGCACTGCTTTTCTTTCATGATGTTTTTTACATCGTTCTTTATATCATTGATATTGGATTCCTAATAAAGTTATTATTTTTGTTGAGTTTGGTCACATCATTTCTCAATTTGCCGTACATAAGCCAGCCAGATGTGCAGCCAGACTTATTCACTACTCCTTTTGCCCCATCTCTTTCAAACATACGTTTTTAAATTCCTCATCAATCCATGGAGCCTTAACATATCTAACAGTCCGTTTCTTAACAGGTACATGTTTATCAATAATTGGAAGAAGCAATTTCATCTGGTAAAAGCAGGTCAACACATTATCAGTCAACAATATAAGACAATGGGAGCACTGTGTATGTTCTCTGATGAATTATAGGTCAATGAGATGTGAAATATCAATATACATGCTAAGAGAAGTAATTTCTCTCCTGTGTGGATTCTCTAATGATGTTTAAGTGATTGTTATGAGAAATTTGTTTTCCAAAAGCATGAGCTTTTGTAAGCCTTCTCCTCTGTGTCTCGTGTTCTTTCAGGCTTCCTAAATGGGCAAAAGCTTTGCACCCTGGGAGGAGTGGTAATGCATCCCCCCTGTGTGTATTCTCTCATGTCTTTTAAGATTCCCTGACCAGCCGAAAAACTTTCCACACTGAGAGCAGTGGTAAGGCTTCTCCCCCGTGTGTATTCTCTCATGTTGTTTCAGGCCCCCTAACTTATTAAAACACTTTCCACACTGGGAGCAGTGGTAAGGCTTCTCCCCTGTGTGTATTCTCTCGTGTCGTTTCAGCTCCCCTGACCGGTTGAAACACTTGCCACACTGGGAGCAGTGGTAAGGCTTCTCTCCTGTGTGTATTAGCTCATGAGCTTTCAGGTGTCCTGACAGACTGAAACACCTTCCACACTGGGAGCAGTGGTAAGGCTTCTCCCCTGTGTGTATTCTCTCATGTTGTTTCAGGTCCCATAACCGGTAACAACCCTTTCCACAGTGGGAGCAGTGGTAAGGCTTCTCTCCTGTGTGTATTCTTTCGTGTTTTTTCAGATCAACTGACCGTTTGAAACACTTTCCACACTGGGAGCAGTGGTAAGGCTTCTCCCCTGTGTGTATTAGCTCATGAGTTTTTAGGTGTCCTGACTGGTTGAAACACTTTCCACACTGGGAGCAGCGATAAGGCTTCTCCCCTGTGTGTATTCTCTTGTGTTGTTTCAGATCCCCTGACAGGTTGAAACACTTGCCACACTGAGAGCAGTGGTAAGGCTTCTCCCCTGTGTGTATTCTCTTGTGTTGTTTCAGATTCCCTGACCAGGTGAAAAACTTTCCACATTGGGAGCAGTGGTAAGGCTTCTGCCCTGTGTGTATTCTCTCATGTTGTTTCAGGTCCCCTGACTGGTTAAAACACTTGCCACACTGCGAGCAATGATAAGGCTTCTCCCCTGTGTGTATTCTTTCGTGTTTTTTCAGACCCCCTGACCGGCTGAAACACTTTCCACACTGCGAGCAGTGGTAAGGCTTCTCCCCAGTGTGTATTCTCTCATGCTGTTTCAGGGCCCCTAACCAGTTACAACCCTTTCCACAGTAGGAGCACTGGTGTCTTCTTGCTGGTTTGGACGTCCCTGGCTCTGGTTCCTCTGAGTCTGGTCTTTCTCCTGCCAAAGACAGTGTGTTTTTTAAAATAGAGACCCGAATGAAACTTCCACATGATAAAACGGCCTTGCTACGAGAGTAAATCCTAATCAGATCCCTCAATAACCTAAGGCCAGTTTTAACAATCTTAGTGTGATTTTAAAACGAATGTAGAGTTTCCTGGTAATTACTGATAATGTTTACACTACTTATTTATTCATTCTGAATATGAATATACACTGCTCAAAAAAATAACGGGAACACTAAAATAACACATCCTAGATCTGAATGATCTTTACATAGTTGAATGTGCTGACAACAAAATCACTCAAATATCAATGGAAATCAAATTTATCAACCCATGGAGGTCTGGATTTGGAGTCACACTCCAAATTAAAGTGGAAAACCACAATACAGGCTGATCCAACTTTGATGTAATGTCCTTAAAACAAGTCACAATGAGGCTCAGTAGTGTGTGTGGCCTCCACGTGCCTGTATGACCTCCCTACAATGCCTGGGCATGCTCCTGATGAGGTGGAGGATGGTCTCCTGGAGAATCTCCTCCCAGACCTGGACTAAAGCATCCGCCAACTCCTGGACAGTCTGTGGTGCAACGTGGCGTTGGTGGATGGAGCGAGACATGATGTCCCAGATGTGCTCAATTGGATTCAGGTCTGGGAACGGGCGGGCCATCCATAGCATCAATGCCTTCCTCTTGCAGGAACTGCTGACACACTCCAGCCACATGAGGTCTAGCATTGTCTTGCATTAAGAGGAACCCAGGGCCAACCGCAACAGCATATGGTCTCACAAGGGGTCTGAGGATCTCATCTCGGTACCTAATGGCAGTCAGGCTACCTCTCGCGAGCACATGGAGGGCTGTACGGCCCCCCCAAAGAAATGCCACCCCACACCATGACTGACCCACCGCCAAGCCGGTCATGCAGGCAGCAGAACATTCTCCACGGCGTCTCCAGACTCTGTCACATGTGCTCAGTGTGAACCTGCTTTCATCTTTGAAGAGCACAGGGGGCCAGTGGCGAATTTGCCAATCTTGGCAAATGCCAAACGTCCTGCATGGTGTTGGGCTGCAAGCACAACCCCCACCTGTGGACGTCGGGCCCTCATACCACCCTCATGGAGTCTGTTTCTGACCGTTTGAGCAGACACACAGACATTTGTGGCCTGCTGGAGGTCATTTTGCAGGGCTCTGGCAGTGCTCCTCCTGCTCCTCCTTGCACAAAGGCGGAGGTAGGGGTCCTGTTGCTGGGTTGTTGCCCTCCTACGGCCTCCTCCACGCCTCCTGGTAGCGCCTCCATGCTCTGGACACTACGCTGACAGACACAGCAAACCTTCTTGCCACAGCTCGCATTGATGTGTCATCCTGGATGAGCTGCACTACCTGAGCCACTTGTGTGGGTTGTAGACTCCGTCTCATGCTACCACTAGAGTGAAAGCACCACCAGCAATCAAAAGTGACCAAAAAAATCAACCAGGAAGCATAGGAACTGAGAAGTGGTCTGTGGTCCCCACCTACAGAACCACTCCTTTATTGGGGGTGTCTTGCTAATTGCCTATAATTTCCACCTGTTGTCTATTCCATTTGCACAACAGCATGTGAAATTTATTGTCAATCAGTGTTGCTTCCTAAGTGGACAGTTTGATTTCACAGAAGTGTGATTGACTTGGAGTTACATTGTGTTGTTTCAGTGTTCCCTCTATTGTTTTGAGCAGTGTATATAACTTTCCTAGATGTATGATACAGAATGCGACCGACAGTCGTGGCCAATAGTTTTGAGATTGAAAAATATTACTTTCCACAAAGTTTGCTGCTTCAGTGTCTTTAGATATTTTAGTCAGATGTTACTATGGAATGATGAAGTATAATTACAAGCATTTCATAAGTGTCAAAGGCTGTTATTTACAATGACATGAAGTTGATGCAGAGTCAATATTTGCAGTGTTGACCCTTCTTTTTCAAGACCTCTGCAATCCACCCTGGCATGCTGTCATTTAACTTCTGGGCCACATCCTGACTGATGGCAGCCCATTCTTGCATAATCAATGCTTGGAGTTTGTCAGAATTTGTGTGTTTTTGTTTGTCCACCCGCCTCTTGATGATTGACCACAAGTTCTTAAGGTCTGGGGAGTTTCCTGGCCATGGACCCAAAATATTGATGTTTTGTTACCCGAGCCACCTAGTTATCACTTTTTCCTTATGGCAAGGTGCTCCACCATGCTGGAAAAGGCATTGTTCGTCACCGAACTGTTCCTGGATGGTTGGGAGAAGTTGCTCTCGGAGGATGTGTTGGTACCATTCTTTATTCATGGCTGTGTTCTTAGGCAACATTGTGAGTGAGCCGACACCCTTGGCTGAGAAGCAACCCCAAACATGAATGGTCTCAGGATGCTTTACTGTTGGCATGACACAGGACTGATGGTTGTCTTCTCCGGACAAGCTTTTTTCCGGATGCCCTAAACATTCGGAAAGGGGATTCACCAGAGAAAATGACTTTACCCCAGTCCTCAGCAGTCCAATCCCTGTAACTTTTACAGAATATCAGTCTGTCCCTGATGTTTTTCCTGGAGAGAAGTGGCTTCTTTGCAGATGCACTCACACTTGCCTGCTGCAATTCCTGAGCAAGCTCTGTACTGGTGGTGCCCCGATCCCGCAGCTGAATCAACTTTAGGAGACGGTCCTGGCACTTGCTGGACTTTCTTGGGTGCCCTGAAGCCTTCTTCACAACAATTGAACCGCTCTCCTTGAAGTTCTTGATGATCCGATAAATGGTTGATTTAGGTGCAATCTTACTGGCAGCAATATCCTTGCCTGTGAAGACCTTTTTGTGCAAAGCATTGATGACGGCACGTGTTTCCTTGCAGGTAACCGTGGGCGACATATGAAAAACAATGATTCCAAGCACCACCCTCCTTTTAAGCTTACAGTTTTTTTGGGGGGGGGGATTCAGTTCATTTGCATGGCAAAGAGGGACTTTGCAATTCATCTGATCACTCTTCATACCATTCTGGAGTATATGCAAATTGTCATCATACAAACTGAGGCAGCAGACTTTGTGAAAATTAACATTTGTGTCATTCTCAAAACTTTTGGCCACGACTGTACACACTTCCTTAAACATAACATAAGTAAATAAGTCATTTTAAGAGTGGAAGTCCAAAACTTGTTTTTACGTCTAAAACACAAAGCACATCAGTAAAATCTCCCCGTTGTTGAAAGGGTTCGACACCTGCTGTTTAAATGGCCCAATTTCTTATTTAGACGTTCACAGATTTTCAACATTTTGACTATCGCTGATGTCATATTTTGGGTAAAGTAAAAAATAAGGTGAAATATCTGGAAAGATGTTCCTAAAACTGACAGTAACTACAATAAACAAATTATAAACGCAACATGTGAAGTGTTGGATGTTTAATGTGCTGAAAAAAAAAGGATTGTAGAATTTTTTACATCCCTGTTAGTTAACATTTATTCTTTGCCAAGATAATCCATCCACCTGACAGGTGTGGCATATCAAGAAGCTGATTGAACAGCTTGATTATTACACAGGTGCACCTTGTGCCGGGGAAAATAAAAGGCCACTAAAATGTGCAGTTTTGTCACAACGCCACAAATGTCTCAGAGGGAGCGTGCAATTGGCATGCTGACTGCAGGAATGTCCATTTTTATATATATATATATTTTTACATTGGAGACAGACACAAAGCACATCAGTAACAAGACAAAGTCCTGAAAAAGATCCGTACATTTTTTTGCTGAGTTTATTTTGTATATGTTGAAAAGTGTTTTTTTCTTCTCAAACATAAATAAACAATTCCAGGTGAAAGACAAAGGCCATAGCTGTAATAAAATAACAAATTAACTGGCAAAGCAGCAGAGCGAGGCCCGCATCCAGCAACGTCACGAGTCATGTTTTTGCAGCCGTTTCAGGACAGCACTACAGGGAGAGAGAATCCACGGGACTAGTTTCAATGTTTGGAATCACCTAAGAGTTTCTGGATTTTGGGTAAACTCCAAAAACTCCATAGTAATTCATCACAAGTCCATGCTAGGTAAAGCTCCGCCTTATCTCAGTTCACTGGTCACGATGGCAACACCCATCCGTAGCACGCGCTCCAGCAGGTGTATCTCACTGATCATCCCTAAAGCCAACACCTCATTTGGCCGCCTTTCGTTCCAGTACTCTGCTGCCTGTGACTGGAACGAACTGCAAAAATCGCGGAAGTTGGAGACTTTTATCTCCCTCACCAACTTCAAACATCAGCTATCCGAGCAGCTAACCGATCGCTGCAGCTGTACATAGTCTATTGGTAAATAGCCCACCCATTTTCACCTACCTCATTCCCATACTGTTTTTATACTATTTTATTTTTTATTTATTTACTTTTCTGCTCTTTTGCACACCAATATCTCTACCTGTACATGACCATCTGATAATTTATCACTCCAGTGTTAATCTGCAAAATTGTATTATTCGCCTACCTCCTCATGCCTTTTGCACACATTGTATATAGACTGCCCATTTTTTCTACTGTGTTATTGACTTGTTAATTGTTTACTCCATGTGTAACTCTGTGTTGTCTGTTCACACTGCTATGCTTTATCTTGGCCAGGTCGCAGTTGCAAATGAGAACTTGTTCTCAACTAGCCTACCTGGTTAAATAAAGGTGAAAAAAAAAAAAAAAGATGCTACAGTCCTCCTTTAAGACGCCATAATGTTTCATCATTAGATGACAGTCCTCCTTTAAGACTCCATAATGTTTCATCATTAGATGCTACAGTCCTCCTTAAGACTCCATAATGTTTCATCATTAGATGCTACAGTCCTCCTTTAAGACTCCATAATGTTTCATCATTAGATGCTACAGTCCTCCTTTAAGACTCAATGTTTCATCATTAGATACAGTCCTCCTTTAAGACGCCTACAATGTTTCATCATTAGATGCTACAGTCCTCCTTTAAGACTCAATGTTTCATCATTAGATGCTACAGTCCTCCTTTAAGACTCCATAGTGTTTCATCATTAGATGCTACAGTCCTCCTTTAAGACTCCATGTTTAGAATGTGTTTGAAAGCGCTACTCTATCTATTCTACTCTCATCCTTTCAGTTTTAATAATAATTTAATAATAATAATAATAATGTTATAACAGGTAATAACTAACTTTAATAACTAGGGTCAATTCCTGCCTGGCGCCCCAACAACATATTTCTTTACCCCCCTCTAACAATAAGCTACAGAATTAGCATAGTAGGCCATGTAATTTAAGGTAATCTGAAATATTTAGGACTAATTTATTCCTTGCCACCCATTCTGAAACTCACTGCAGCTCTTTGGAAGTGTTGCTGTCATTTCAGTTTCCGTGGTAACTGACGTGTACAGTGTTGAGTCATCTGCATACAGACACATTGGCTTTACTCAAATGTCATTGGCATGTCGTTGGTAAAGATTGAAACAAGCAGGTGCCAAACAGCTGCCCTGGGGAATTCCTGATTCTACCTTGATTGTGTTGTACAGGCTTCCATTAAAGAACATTCTCTGTGTTCTGTTAGACAGGTAGCTCTGGGGCGGCAGGTAACCTAGTGGTTTGAGCGTTAGGCCAGTAACCGAAATGTTGCTGGATTGAA
>NC_088410.1:6054020-6120580 GCF_034236695.1 Oncorhynchus nerka
CACCAGGTTACCTAACAGAACCCTGATTCTATGATATTCACCAGGTTACCTAACAGAACCCTGATTCTATGATATTCACCAGGTTACCTAACAGAACCCTGGTTCTATGATATTCACCAGGTTACCTAACAGAACCCCGATTCTATTATATTCACCAGGTTACCTAACAGAACCCCGATGCTATGATATTCACCAGGTTAACTAACAGAACCCCGATTCTATGATATTCACCAGGTTAACTAACAGAACCCTGATTCTATGATATTCACCAGGTTACCTAACAGAACCCTGATTCTATGATATTCACCAGGTTACCTAACAGAATCCTGGTTCTATGATATTCACCAGGTTACCTAACAGAACCCTGATTCTATAATATTCACCAGGTTACCTAACAGAACCCTGATTCTATGATATTCACCAGGTTACCTAACAGAACCCTGATTCTATAATATTTACCAGGTTACCTAACAGAACCCTGATTCTATGATATTCACCAGGTTACCTAACAGAACCCTGATTCTATGATATTCACCAGGTTACCTAACAGAACCCTGATTCTATGATATTCACCAGGTTACCTAACAGAACCCTGGTTCTATAATATTCACCAGGTTACCTAAAATAACCCTGATTCTATAATATTCACCAGGATACCTTTCACACATGGAAGACAAACATACTTAGATGTGAAGACGGGAGAGACTATGGCCCTATATAGGAAGTGGAGTCGTCTGCTATTAGCTGTTGCTTGACAGATATTGTTTGATTGGATCTCCCTAGACTCCGCCCCTAACGCGGCTTATAATATCATAGAACAGGGGTTATGTTAGGTAACCTTAAGTTACATGTCCTACTATGCTAATGTCTCTGTATTAAATGGCCCATAACTTTAACACTGGCAGCGATCCTGGAACTAATATACCCCTAAAGTATATTATATTCAACAATATAAATAAAAAATTTAAACATTTATATTTTCAATATTTATATTTTCTATATTAATAAATTAATGTAAGAAATGTATGAATGAAATCAAAATACAAGTGAAATGCTTACAGTGAAATACTTACTACTTACTTGTACTTACTTACAAGCCCTTAATTAACCAACAATGCAGTTTTAAGAAAAATAAGTGTTATGTATAAAAATACAAATAATTAATATTAAAGAGCAGCAGTAAAATAACAGTAGCGAGGCTGTATACAGGTATTAACAGTAATGTGGAGGCTATATACAGGAGGTACTTCAATGTGGAGGCTATATACAGGTATTACCGGTACAGAGTCAATGTGGAGGCTATATACAGGAGGTACCGGAACATAGTCAATGTGGAGGCTATATACAGGTATTACCGGTACAGAGTCAATGTGGAGGCTATATACAGGAGGTACCGGAACATAGTCAATGTGGAGGGTATTACCGGTATATATACAGGAGGTACCAGTACATAGTCAATGTGGAGGCTATATACAGGTATTACCAGTACAGAGTCAATGTGGAGGGTATATACAGGAGGTACCGGTACAGAGTCAATGTGGAGGCTGTATACAGGTATTACACAGAGTCAATGTGGAGGCTATATACAGGAGGTACCAGTACAGAGTCAATGTCAATACAGTGGAGAGTCAATGTATATACAGGAGGTAAACATAGTCAATGTGGAGGCTATATACAGGTATTACCGGTACAGAGTCAATGTGGAGGCTATATACAGGAGGTACCGGTACAGAGTCAATGTGGAGGCTGTATACAGGTATTACCGGTACAGAGTCAATGTGGAGGCTGTATACAGGAGGTACCGGTACAGAGTCAATGTGGAGGCTGTATACAGAGTCAATGTGGAGGCTATAGGTACCGGTACAGAGTCAATGTGGAGGCTGTATACAGGTATTACCGGTACAGAGTCAATGTGGACAGAGTCAATGTGGAGGCTATATACAGGAGGTTACCGGTACAGAGTCAATGTGGAGGCTATATACAGGAGGTACCGGTACAGAGTCAATGTGGAGGCCATATACAGGAGGTACCGGAACATAGTCAATGTGGAGGGTATATACAGGAGGTACCGGAACAGAGTCAATGTGGAGGGTATATACAGGAGGTACCGGAATAGAGTTAATGTGGAGGGTATATACAGGAGGTACCGGAACAGAGTCAATGTTGAGGCTATTTACAGGAGGTACCGGAACATAGTCAATTTGGAGGGTATATACAGGAGGTACCGGAACAGAGTCAATGTGGAGGGTATATACAGGAGGTACCCGAACAGAGTCAATGTGGAGGCTATATACAGGAGGTACCGGAACAGAGTCAATGTGGAGGGTATATACAGGAGGTACCGGAACAGAGTCAATGTGGAGGCTATATACAGGAGGTACCGGAACAGAGTCAATGTGCGGGGACACAGGTGAGTCGAGGAAAAATACTACTCCTATTACAGAGCAAGTGGTAAAGATTCATATGACATCCATTGTTGGAGGACTGTAGCATCTAATGATGAAACATGTAGCATCTCCACAGAGGAGCTCTGTCATGATTGTAGCAGGTTTACTAACAAGTTACTTATATTAGCTGTGTTGACTATGACATTACTTTAGCTAATATGGTGACAACGATGTAGGATGTGTGTAGCAGTTATTAAATGGTTTGGTATGGAAAGGTTTTAACTCCTGGTCACTTACAGTTGATGTGTTGTGCATTGACGTCCACAAGCGAAGGGAAAAGGTGAGCGAATTGATGTGAGAGGAAATACAACGTGGCAGTTGTGAAAGTGAACTGTGTTTACGCATCATCAGGGGTGAATTCATTCAGCTGATTCTGTTGCATGTGATGCATTTGCTCTGTTGTTTACAGTATGATTTGTATCATATAGCGCTTGGCTTTAAGGGAAAAGTATGGTCACATCTAATAAAAACGAATGTGAAAAATTAACAGAGTATTAACAGAAATGTGTTTTAACACACTACCTATTCGTAGAAGTATTTATTCATCATCCACATATTCATTTTAAGCTTCTACGTCTGTGTACAGGAAAGTATTATTTGTAAGACGTAAGAGAAAATATATCTGTTTATTGTTAAATTATTATGACGTTCTTTCCAACACAAAAAGTGTAATAACTATTGTTTCCAAACTGCATTACCCACTCCAGCCAGCAGATGGCGATTGGCGTCTTTCAGGTGATGCTACTTGCGTGACGTATAATGGACTGGACGGGACACTTCTTCAGGAACAACAACGCGGCTACTCTTTCAACCACCTCGGTAGCCTGTTAGCCAACATAAAACTGAAAGATTGATTCTTTAGACCATGTTATTGTACATTAGCTAATCTCAGTGTTTTAGACAAATTTCGGTTGACGTATCTACTGGTGAACTTTAACCTAATGTGCTTGTTCAATTTGCAAACTTGTTAAAGATTGATACTGAGGTTAGCACTAGGCTAGTCGCTAATGCTAGCTAGCTAGCTAACATCCCTGACCATGAGCTCACTGAACTACTCCTCCCTTGCTAATGAAGAGGAGGTCTGCTTTACGGAGAAAGAATCTTTCAGAATGAAAAAGGAGGAAGAGGAGGCTGTTATGGTGAAAGAAGAGAAAGAACCTTTTAGAGAGGAAGAGGGTGCTATCTTAATAAACGTGAAGGAGGAAGACGTTTTGAGAGTGAAAAAGGAGGAGACAGAAGATCCGATTGACACCAGTGAGTACTGTCTCAAAAACAGGGACACAAACTATGCAGTTGTTGAACTAATATGGAGTTTTTAATGGGCATTCTTACTGTAGGAATTGTTAAATGGTCGATCTGCCATTGGTTCATATACTTTTGCGACTTTTCAATTAGATGTATTGAATTCTCCATGTGGTCGACATTAAAGTCCGCCTCATCTACTATAACAGTCTTTTAAAATTCAATATTGGTGCGTATGTTCTACTTAAAATATAAAAAAGGCACCCATTTTGTGGAACAACCCTTTTACATTTGCACCACAAATATTTTTTTAGGAAATCAAGATGAAAGTGGCCATTTTAGGCCCTTTTTAGACATATTCATGCCTCTTGTAAGACTCTGTGATTGCAATAGAAGATCATAAGTTTACCATCTGTTTGATGTTCTCATTCACACAGGAGAGAGACATGACTATGGTGGATCCTCTGCGGAGCCTCAACAACATCCTGATGCTGACGAGGCAGAGAAGAGTCTCTCCAGATCAGAACACCAGATGGTACAGCTTGGTCTGGTCTAGCATACAGCTTGCTTTATCGGCTTGGGCTGGGTTTCTGTAGAGCACTTTATGACAACAGTGACATCAGCATCCATAATGATATGTGTCTGTGTCCCCTCTTTATGGTTACCAGGACAATGCTAGCCCTTCCAGCCTCCCGGAGTCCATGTGTCGTGCCTCTCCCGGTCGCACCTTACTGCTGGGTATGAAGAGGTTGTCTGTGCTGCTGGTGGACTGCAGGAAAACAACGGGGCTGAGTGGAACTGTGAGAGGAGGAGAAGAGATGAAAGGATCAGATTTGACTCATCAAAGTAAGTGCTGTAGTTTAGTTTGAACAAATACAATAGATCTGCCCACTGGTATCTGTTACCAGGACAACCAGTGGAGTTCTGTTAGTTGACAGGAAGATAGACTGGTGGATATGGATGTTATGAATATCATAACACTGAAAAAGGATTCTGCCAATGAAAAGAGAGAAAGTTAGCTTTAGAGAGAGAATTTCAAGATGATCCAATGTAAGGTGCTTGTTTTACAAAAACTTATCCTTAAAACATTACATTGCCTGTCCCAGTCAACCCCCCCTATCTTTACAAGACTGTTGAACAGGCAAACTAAACTCTAGACACTGTTAATTAATGAACTAATACTGAGGAAAGCTGTGATCAGGTTTATAGGGAAGGACATTCAATAAACACAGCACTTAAAAGGACTGATTGGCTGAGAGAAATTGATGACGATAAAAATATTGTTTGGGCTGTTTTGTTAGACTTCAGTGCGGCTTTTGACATTATCGAATGTAGTCTGCTGCTGAAAAAACGTATGGCTTTACACCCCCTGCTATATTGTGGATAAAGAGTTTAAAAAAAACAACTAACCTTTTATTTAACTAGGCAAGTCGGTTAAGAACAAATTCTTATTTTCAATGACTGCTTAGGACTGCCTTGTTCAGGGGCAGAACGACAGAGTTTTACCTTGTCATCTCGGGGATAAGATCCAGCAACCTTTTGGTTACTGACCTACCACTCTAACCACTAGGCTACCTGCCGCCCCAGAGCCACCTGTCTAACAGAACACAGAGAGTGTTCTTTAATGGAAGCCTGTACAACAAAATCAAGGTAGAATCAGGAATTCCCCAGGGCAGCTGTTTGGCACCTACCTTTTTCAATCTTTACCAACGACATGCCAACGACATTTGAGTAAAGCCAGTGTGTCTGTATGCGGATGACTCAACACTGTACACGTCAGTTACCACGGAAACTGAAATGACAGCAACACTTACAAAGAGCTGCAGTGAGTTTCAGAATGGGTGGCATGGAATAAGTTAGTCCTAAATATTTCAGATTACCTTAAATTATATGGCCTACTATGCTAATTCTGTAGCGGTATTGTTAGAGGGGGGTAAAGATAAAGTTTTGTTGGGGCGCCAGGCAGGTATTAACCCTAGTTATTAAAGTTGAATAGATAGAGTAGAATAGATAGAGTAGTGCTTCTAGACACATTCTAAACATGATGGAGTCTTAAAGGAGGACTGTAGCATCTAATGATGAATTACTATGGAGTCTGATGCTTTAAATGAGAAGTTTACCCAAAATCCAGTAACTTCTAAGTGATTCCATACATTGAAACTAGTCCAGTGGATTTTTTCAGTTTTAGAAACTTGCGAGTATTTCTCTCCAATATGCATAGTAATATGCATATATTAGCTTCTTGGCCTGAGTAGCAGGAAGTTTACTCTGGGCACACTTTTCATCTGAACGTGAAAATGCTGCCCCCTATCCCAAACAGGTTAAAGTAGGACTGTAGCATCTAATGATGAAACATTATGGAGTCATATAAAGGAGGCGTGTAGCATCTGATGATGAATTACTATGGAGTCTGATGCTTTAAAGAAGAAGTTTACCCAAAATCCAGAAACTCCTAGGTGATTCCATACATTGAAACTAGTCCAGTGGATTTTGTCCCTCTCCCCCTCTCTCTCCCTGTGGTGCTGTACTGAAACAGCTGCTCTCCCTCTTTCTCCCTGTAGTGCTGTACTGAAACAGCTGCTCTCCCTCTCTCTCCCTGTATTGCTGTACTGAAATGGCTGCAAAAACTTGACTCGTGACATTGCTGGATGCGGGCCTAGCTCTGCTGCTTTGCCAGTTAATTTGTTATTTTATTACAGCTATGGCCTTTTTTTTTCACCTGGAGTTGTTTGTTTATGTCTGAGAAAAAAACTCTGTTCAACTCATAAAACATACAAAATAAACTCAGCAAAAAAATGTACGTATCTTTTCAGGGCCCTATCTTTCAAAGATTATTGGTAAAAAATCCAAATAACGTCACAGATCTTTATTGTAAAGGGTTTAAACACTGTTTCCCCTGCTTCAATGAACCATAAACGATTAATGAACATGCACCTGTGGAACGGTCGTTAAGACATCAACAGCTTGCAAACGGTAGCCAATTAAGGTTACAGTTATGAAAACTTAGGACACTAAAGAGGCCTTTCTACTGAATCTGGAAACACCAAAAGAAAGATGCCCAGGGTCCCTGCTCAACCGTGTGAATGTGCCTTAGGCATGCTGCAAGGAGGCATGAGGACTGCAGATGTGGCCAGGGAAATAAATTGCAATGTCTGTACTGTGAGACGCCTAAGACAGCGCTACAGTGAGACAGGACGGACAGCTTATCGTCCTCGCAGTGGCAGACCACGTGTAACAACACCTGCACAGGATCGGGACATCCGACCATCACACCTGCGGAATAGGTACAGGATGGCAACAACAACTGCCCAAGTTACACCAGGAACGCACTATCCCTCCATCAGTGCTCAGACTGTCCTCAATAGGCTGAGAGAGGCTGGACTGAGGGCTTGCAGGCCTGTTGTAAGGCAGGTCCTCACCAGACATCACTGGCAACAACGTCGCCTCTGTCACAAAAAGTCACGGTTTTGTCTTCAGGGGTGATGGTCGGATTCGCGTATATCGTCAAAGAAATGAGCATTACACGGAGGCCTGTACTCTGGAGCGGGATCGATTGGGAGGTGGAGGGCCGTCATGGTCTGGGGCGGTGTGTCACAGCATCATCAGACTGAGGTTGTTGTCATTGCAGGCACTCTCAACGCTGTGCTTTACAGGGAAAACATCCTCCTCCCTCGTGGTACCTTTCCTGCAGGCTCATGACAATGCCACCAGCCATACTGCTCATTCTGTGCGTGATTTCCTGGTAGCATCTCACTGCAAGTTCTGCCAAATCTGGTGCAGTCCATGAGGAGGAGATGCACTGCAGTACTTAATGCAGCTGGTGGCCACACCAGATTTTTTATTTATTTTTTATTTTACCTTTATTTAACTCGGCAAGTCAGTTAAGAACAAATTCTTATTTTCAATGACTTTTCAGGGGCAGAATGACAGATTTGTACCATGTCAGCTCGGGGATATGAACTTGCAACCTTTCGGTTACTAGACCAACTCTCGAACCACTAGGCTACCCTGGCTCCCCAGATACTGACTGTTACTTTTGATTTTGACACCCCCACTTTGTTCAGGAGGATGGATTATCTTGGCAGAGAATAAATGTTAACTAACAGGGATGTAAACAATTCTGCAATCCTTTTTTTTCAGCTCATTCTCATTAAACATCCAACACTTTACGTGTTGCGTTTATAATTTGTTTATTGTAGTTACTATCAGTTTTAGGAACATCTTTCCAAATATTTCACCTTATTTTTTACTTTACACAAAATATGACATCAGCGATAGTCAAAATGTTGAAAATCTGTGAACGTCTAAATAAGAAATTGGGCCATTTAAACAGCAGGTGTTGAACCCTTTCAACAACGGGGAGATTTTACTGATGTGCTTTGTGTCTTCGATGTAAAAACAAGTTTTGGACTTCCACTTAAAATGACTTATTTACTTATTTTATGTTTAAGGAAGTGCGTACAGTCGTGGCCAAAAGTTTTGAGAATGACACAAATTTTAATTTTCACCAAATCTGCTGCCTCAGTTTGTATGATGGCAATTTGCATATACTCCAGAATGTTATGAAGAGTGTTCAGATGAATTGCAATTAATTGCAAAGTCCCTCTTTTCCATGCAAATGAACTGAATCCCCCCCAAAACTGGAAGCTTCAAAAGGAGGGTGGTGCTTGGAATCATTGTTCTTCATATGTCACCCACGGTTACCTGCAAGGAAACAGGTGCTGTCATCATTGCTTTGCACAAAAAGGGCTTCACAGGCAAGGATATAGCTGCCAGTAAGATTGCACCTAAATCAACCATTTATCGGATCATCAAGAACTTCAAGGAGAGCGGTTCAATTGTTGTGAAGAAGGCTTCAGGGCACCCAAGAAAGTCCAGCAAGTGCCAGGACCATCTCCTAAAGTTGATTCAGCTGCGGGATCGGGGCACCAACAGTACAGAGCTTGCTCAGGAATGGCAGCAGGCAGGTGTGAGTGCATCTGCACTGATATTCTGCAAAAGTTACATGGATTGGACTGCTGAGGACTGGGGTAAAGTCATTTTCTCTGATGAATCCCCATTCCGATTGTTTGGGGCATCTGGAAAAAAGCTTGTCCGGAGAAGACAAGGTGAGCGCAACCATCAGTCCTGTGTCATGCCAACAGTAAAGCATCCTGAGACCATTCATGTGTGGGGTTGCTTCTCAGCCAAGGGTGTGGGCACACTCACAATGTTGCCTAAGAACACAGCCATGAATAAAGAATGGTACCAACACATCCTCGAAGAGCAACTTCTCCCAACCATCCAGGAACAGTTCGGTGACGAACAATGCCTTTTCCAGCATGATGGAGCACCTTGCCATAAGGCAAAAGTGATAACTAGGTGGCTCGGGTAACAAAACATCAATATTTTGGGTCCATGGCCAGGAAACTCCCCAGACCTTAATCCTATTGAGAACTTGTGGTCAATCATCAAGAGGCGGGTGGACAAACAAAAACCAACAAATTCTGACAAAATCCAAGCATTGATTATGCAAGAATGGGCTGCCATCAGTCAGGAGGTGGCCCAGAAGTTCATTGACAGCATGCCAGGGCGGATTGCAGAGGTCTTGAAAAAGAAGGGTCAACACTGCAAATATTGACACTGCATCAACTTAATGTCATTGTAAATAAAAACCTTTGACACTTATGAAATGCTTGTAATTATACTTCAGCATTCCATAGTAACATCTGACAAAAATATCTAAAGACACTGAAGCAGCAAACTTTGTGGAAATTAATATTTTTCATTCTCAAAACTTTTGGCCACTACTCTAGGTCGCATTCTGTATCATACAGCAATTAAAGTTATATATTTAGAACTACCTGCTCGATTGGAAACCAGTGACGTCTGTGTCTTGAGTGTCCTAGAACTGTTTAGTTTTTTGTGTTCTGACAAAAAAAACAGAATGAATAAATAAGTAGTGTAAACATTGTCAGTAATTACCAGGTAACTCGACACTGGCCTTAGGTTATTGAGGGATCTGATTAGGATTTACCCTCGTAGCAAGGCCATTTTATATGTGGAGGTTTCATTCGGGTCTCTATTTTAAAAAACACACTGTCTTTGGCAGGAGAAAGACCAGTCTCAGAGGAACCAGAGCCAGGGACGTCCAAACCAGCAAGAAGACACCAGTGTTCCCACTGTGGAAAGGGTTGTAACCACTTAAATGAGCTTAAACGACATGAGAGAATACACACAGGGGAGAAGCCTTACCACTGTTCCCAGTGTGGAAAGGGTTTTAACGATTTGGGGAAGCTGGAACGACACGAGAGAATACACAGAGGGGAGAAGCCTTACCACTGCTCCCAGTGTGGAAAGGGTTGTAATGATTTGGGGAAGCTGAAACGACACGAGAGAATACACACGGGCGAAAAGCCTTACCACTGCTCCCATTGTGGAAAGCTTTTTAACGATTTGGGGAAGGTGAAACGACATGAGAGAATACACACAGGGGAGAAGCCATACCATTGCTCCCACTGTGGAAAGTGTTTCAACCAGTTAGGGACCCTGAAACAGCACAAGATAATACACACAGGGGAGAATCGTTACCACTGCTCCCAGTGTGGAAAGGGTTTTCACGATTTGGGGAAGCTGAAACGACATGAGAGAATACACACAGGGGAGAAGCCTTACCAATGCTCGCAATGTGAAAAGATGTATAGCGAGAAAGGACACCTGAAAGCCCATGAGAAAATTCACACAGGGGAGAAGCCTTACCAATGCTCCCAGTGTGGAAAGTGTTTCACCTGGGCAGGGTATCTGAAAAAACACGAAAGAATACACACAGGGGAGAAGCCTTACCACTGCTCCCAGTGTGGCAAGTGTTTCAACGGGGCAGGGGATCTGAAAAAACACGAAAGAATACATACAGGAGAGAAGCCTTACCACTGCTCCCGCTGTGTCAAGTGTTTTAACCAGTTAGGGGCCCTGAAACAGCACGAGAGAATACACACAGGGGAGAAGCCTTACCTCTGCTCCCAGTGTGGCAAGTGTTTTAACCAGTTAGGGACCCTGAAACAGCACAAGATAATACACACAGGGGAGATGCATTACCACTCCTCCCAGGATGCAAAGCTTTTGCCCATTTCGGAAGCCTGAAATAACATGAGACACAGAGGAGAAGGCTTACAGAAGGTTAGATTTTGGGAAAACATATTACTCATAACAATCACTTAAACGTCATTAGAGAATCCACACAGGAGAGAGAAATTACTTCTCTTAGCATGTATATTGATATTTCACATCTCATTGACTCACAATTCACCAGAGAACATACACAGTGCACCCGTTGTCTTATATTGTTGCCTTATAATGTGTTTACCTGTTTTTACCAGATGAAATTGCTTCTTCCAATTATTGATAAACATGTACCTGTTAAGAAACTGACTGTTAGATATGTTAAGGCTCCATGGATTGATGAGGAATTTAAAAACTATGTTTGAAAGAGTTGGGGCAAAAGGAGTGGCTAATAAGTATGGCTGCACATCTGGCTGACTCTCGTACTGCAAATTGAGAAATTATGTGAACAAACTCAACAAAAATAATAAACTTATTATGAAGCCAAGATCAATGATATAAAGAATGATGTAAAAAAACACCATGAAAGAAAAGCAGTGCAAGTTTTGAATTTTGTAAAGTTAGTGTGGGAGAGGTGGAAAAATTGTTATTGATCAATAATGACAAACCTCCTGGCATTGACAACTTAGATGGAAAGCTACTGAGGACAGTAGCTGACTATAGCCACTCCTATCTGTCATATTTTTAACATGAGCCTAGAGCAAAGTCTTTGTTTTCAGGCCTGGAGGGAAGCCAAATTAATCCACTACCTAGTCATGTAAGACTGGAAGTAAGACTGGAACATAGTATCAACAGGAACTCTTAGTTCCCTTTATCCATCTGTTACCTAAAATATAGTTTCAACACACAGACATCTGACTTTGTACAGTTGACCTTTTCATGCACTTGCAAGGTGTCTACCACTGATTCTCAAGCTAAGCAAAACATGAATCATTGTACTTTTGTCATCACAGGTGTTCCTATAATGTACAGATATCATCAAAGTTCTTACAAGTCAAATTACACACATCTCTGACACACACACTTAACCCACCAGACATGCCACTGGGGGTCTTTTCACAGTTCACAAGATTCCAGAACAAATTCAAGAAAGCGTACAGTATTATATAGGGCCCTTATTGCATGGAACTTCCTTCCATCTCATATTGCTCAAATAAACAGCAAACTTGGTTTCAAAAAACAGATAAAGCAACACCTCTCCCCTATTTGACCTAGGTAGTTTGTGTGTATGCATTGATTTGGAGGCTACGTGTGCCTTTTACAAAATGTATGTAGTTCTGTCCTTGAGCTGTTCTTGTCTATTGATGTTCTGTATTATTGTCACACCATAGAGAGGCTTTTTATTCTCTATTTTGGTTAGGCCAGGGTGTGACTCGGTTGAGAATTCCAGTTTCTTTATTTCTATGTTTTCTATTTCTTTGTTTTTGGCAGAGTGTGGTTCCCAATCGGAGGCAGCTGTCTATCGTTGTCTCTAATTGTGAATCATACTTAGGCAGACTTTTTCCACCTGTGTTTTTTGGGTAGTTGTTTTCTGTATAGTTGATTTGCCTTACAGAACTGTTCATTCTTCTCTTTGTTATTTTGTTCTAATGTTTTTTGATTAAATAAAAATCATGAACACTTACCACGCTGCGCTTTGGTCCATGCCTTCCGACGAGAGACGTGACAATTATGTGTCATGTTTTGTGTTGACCGCAGGAGGGGTAGCTGCTGCTTTTACAACAGCTAATGGGGATCCTAGTCAAATACCAAATACCAAACTCTGTTATTCTCTCTGAGCTCAGAAATAAAGAATCTTGGTTTGACTTGGACTTCAGCAGATCCTTATATTGTAATATCCACTACAACTCACCCACAGATTGCTGTTTCATGATTGTCTCAATGAAGAGTTCCTCATTCCACTTTCCTGTGGGCTTTTACAAGCCTCCCACTGGTTGAATAAACATTGTTTCCACATCAAATTAAAAAAACATCCTTAACATTGATGAACCTTCTATCTTCATCCCTAAACTAGCAACATTAACTATTGTCTATTGTTATTCTCAATTACATTCCTGGCCTTATGAAATCCTAGCTAAATACAATGTTGATGTTTTCATGTCTTTGGTTATGCAAACATTTGTTTATTTGATTATATTTCTCATTAAGATGAATATAGTTTTAATTCTACATTTTCAAGGCTGTTTAGGCCATGTGTTCCCTTATGGGTCAATGATTTTAATTAGAATAATAGCAAATATGCTCTTGAAAAATCACTTACAGTTTCTTTGGAAAGATTCAGACCCCTTGAAAACTTTTAGGTTTAGGTCACAAGTAAAGGGGACATCTTAAATATTACAATGACCCTTTCAAAGACAGACATCCCCCGGACCTCCCCTATAACTATTTTTAAAAGGGTAAAAATGATCTGTTTTCTATAGCATTAAGGTCAGGGCGTTGTGATGCCCACTCCAATACCTTGACTTTGTTGTCCTTAAGCCATTTTGTGACAACTTTGGAACATCTTGGTGTCATTGTTCATTTGGAAGACCCATTTGCATCTGCTTTAACTTCCTGACTGATGTCTTGAGATGTTGCTTCAATAATTCATCTCTCCCATGATGCCATCTATTTTGACCAAGTGCCCCATCTTTCCTCCAGTGTATGTGACCCCACAACATGATGCTGCCACCTGTGTGCTTCACAGTTGGGATGGTGTTCTTCCATTGTAAGCATCCCCATTTTTCCTCCGATCATAACCATGGTCATGTGACCAAACAGTTCTATTTTTGTTTCATCAGACCAGAGGACGCCTTCAGGCGTTTGGAAATAACTCCCAAGGATGAACCAGACTTGTGAGGTCTAACCTTTTTTCTGAGATCTTGGCAGATTTGTATTTATTTTCCCATGATATCAAGTAAAGAGGCACTGAGTTTCAAGGTAGGTCTTGAAATACATAACAGCTGCTCTTCCAATTGACTCATGATGTCAATTAGCCTATCAGAAGCTATGTGCTATGACAAAACAGCTGGAATTTTCCAAGGCTGTTTCAAGGCACAGTCAACTAACTGTATGTAAACATCTGACCAACTGGGATTGTGAAATAATCTGACTTGTGTCATTAACACAGATGTCCTAACCATGTGTACTTGACCAAAACTATAGTTTGTTAACAAGACATTTGTGGATGGTTGAAAATGAGTTATAATGACTAACCAAGTGTATGTAATCTTTGACTTCAACTGTAAATACTGTATCCTTCCAATAACTATTCTTCACTAACCATGTGCATCTTAGCTGCTGTGTTTCTGCTCATCCATGTTTTATACTTCCAATTTCATTCTTTAACTGGATTATGTGATTAGGTTTAGTTGATAACCATTTGTTAGATATTATCAGTTTGAACTGCTGTACTGTCGGATCTAGAAGCATAAGCATTTCACTACACTCACAATAACATCTGCTAACCCTGTGTATGTGATCAATAACATCTGATAACCATGTGTATGTGACCAATAACATTTGATTTGATTTGAACAAAACAAATCATGTGATGATGTTTGATCAATGTGGAAAACTGATTGGATTTGTAAAAATCCATCTACAAAACTATTTTTTATTAATTTTCACACAACTGGTAACATTTAGTGTTTCACCCAACTGGCAAACTAAATCCAATGACAGGTGGACATTTTGTGTAGATTTCATGTTGAATTCACTTTAGTTGACGAATCAAAGAAAAATAGAAACTAGATATTGAACTGACGTCTGTGCCCAGTGGGGTGATTTGAATAAACGTCAGGTGTTGTATCAATATCCACATTAGGTTTGAATACAGATTTTCACGTGAATATTCTCAAATCTGCATGAAACAATATACGGCATTTTCCCACCGGAAATGTTTGCATCAAACAGGTTTATTGCGGATAAAAGTATTTGCGTGATCACGTAGTGCAAAAAAAATCCTGTTGAATTCCCATGTACTGAATGAAAAAGCAAATTAAATGGGTTTCCATCGCATTTTCAACTCTACTGATGGTTTTGAAAAACCGTTGAGTTATATAGCAAAAGTCCTCTTGTCCCGTGCACTGTAGCCAACAGCTCAAAGATACAGTGCTGGTAGGCTACCTACATGATGAGATTATTATGGATAAGAGCGACATTATTTTATTTGTCAAATGTCAACCAATCATCATCATGTCACCAGAAGAAGACCATCAAAATGTATTGAAAAGGAGCATCAAGCTCATCACCTCCACTTTCACCACCCTGTGAAGTTCATCATTTATTTAATCTGTAGCCTAATAAACTTCATGGTTTCCCAAGTCGTAGTGGGAGGACCACACAATATATCATCACGTGACTCCAAGTTAACTAAGATATTATCGTTATAAAATCAATATTTGCGCATAAAGGATTAATGCCGCCACTTCTTGTTTAACATTTTTACTGACACAAAAATGATCCCACCATGTCAAACGAAATAACAAATCGTCTGTCGGCATTTAGAAAAGTGTACAGGCATATCCTGTTTCCATCAGCCCGGTCATTACTTTGGAAATGGTTGGATCAATATCCACCTTCATGATATGGATGAAGCTGATTTGGAATGTCTGAGTAGTTCTATCTGACGTTTGATAATCAAGAATTTGGAATGTCTGAGTAGTTCTATCTGATGTCATAATACACCCCTCCGATAATCAAGTGATGTTCACATGTGATGCATTTGCTCCATTGTTTACATTTAAGTTGGAGGCCCACTCTGATGATGTATGTCTTACATAGTGGGGCTTTAAAATAATAGTATGGTGACATCTTAGTGGGGCTTGAAATGAATAGGATTATTAATCATAAACTCCTATAGCAACAATACACTGTGGCTTTGACTTCAAGAGAATGGGCTGATGGGTGGTGGTGCTACTCTATAGGTAAGGCTGTCCAATATGAATGTTCAATACACACAAGGGTTGATCAGTAGCCAGCTGCTACGTCTTTGCTTGCAGCTTTAACACAGCTTTAACACAGCTCGCTTCACAGCCTGCTAACACAGCTCTTTGAGATAACACAGCTCGCTAACACAGCCTGCTAACACAGCTCGCTAACACAGCCTTGACAGCTCAGCTAACACAGCCAGCTAACACAGCTCGCTGCACAGCCTGCTAACACAGCTCGCTAACACAGCCTTGCCTGCTAACACAGCCTGCTAACACAGCCTGCTAACACAGCCTGCTAACACAGCTCGCTCAACACAAACACAGCTCAATCAACAAAGTCAAAATGGACTCCAGGCCTGGTGGTGGCAGTAGTGCAAATACAACCACTGTTTATCCGAGCTTCCTGAGTGAAAAATAATTTGGCTATATAAAGAGGGCACGACAAACCCTATTCCCCCTCAGGAGACTGAAAAGGTTTGGCATGGGTCCTCAGATCACAACGCAGGGCCAGACGGATTACCAGGACGTGTACTCCGAGCATGCGCTGACCAACTGGCAACTGTCTTCACTGACATGTTCAACCTCTCCCTGTCTGTAATACCAACATGTTTCAAGCAGACCACCATAGTCCCTGTGCCCAAGAACACTTACCTAAATGACTACCGACCCATGTCACTCACGTATGTAGTCATGAAGTGCTTTGAAATGCTGGTCATCTCTGTGAAGATGGCAGAACCTTCCAGAAGGACAACCACCTCTGCAGCACTCTGCCAGTCTGGCCTTTATGGTAGAGTGGCCAGACGGAAGCCACTCCTCAGTAAAAGGCACATGACAGCCCACTTAGAGTTTGCCAAAAGGCACCCAAAAGATTCTCAGACCATGAGAAACAGGATTCTCTGTTCTGATGAAATCAAGATTGTACAATGGCCTGAATGCCAAGTGTGACGTCTGGAGGAAACCTGGCACCCTCCCTACGGTGAAGCATGGTGGTGGCAGAATCATGCTGTGAGGATGTTTTTCAGCAGCAGGGACTGGAAGACTAGTCACAATTGAGGCAAAGATGAACAGAGAAAAGTACAGAGAGATCCTTGATGAAAACCTGCTCCAGAGATCTCAGGACCTCAAACTGGGGCGAAGGTTCACCTTCCAACAGGACAACGATCCTAAGCACACAGCCAAGATAACACAGGAGTGACTTCAGGACAAGTCTCTGAATGTCCTTGAGTGGCCCAGCCAGAGCCCGGACTTAAACCTGATTGAACATCTCTGGAGAGACCTGAAAATAGCTGTGCAGCAACATTCCCAATCCAACCTGACAGAGTTTGAGAGGATCTGCAGAGAAGAATGGGAGAAGCTACCCAAATACAGGTGTGCCAAGCTTGTGTTGTCATACCCAAGAAGGCTTGAGGCTGTAATCACTGCCAAAGGTGCTTCAACAAAGTACTGAGTAAAGGGTCTGAATACTTATGTAAAAATAGTATTTCAGTTCAAATTCCTAAAAACATGTTTTTGCTTTGTCATTATGGGTTATTGTGATGACGGAAAAACTTAATTTAATACATTTTAGAATAAGGCTGTAACGTAACAAAATCTGGATTTCCGAATGCTGTCCTCTCCAAATTTAGCTGTATTTTATTGGTTGGAATTGTTTTAAGATGGCCATACTGTGGATTATTTAGCTGTTTGATTTTTAATTCTAGGACCCCTTTTAGGTATAAATATATATATATATATATATATATAATACCAGTCAAAAGTTTGGACACTTCAAAACCTTAGTCCTTAAAAAAAAAGAAAAATCCAGTTATAAACGTGTTTTCAATGCATTTCTATGGGCAATATTAGTAAAGCCCAAATTCAATATCTAATTTATTTATTTATATATATATACAGTACCAGTCAAAAGTTTGGACACACCTACTCATTCCAGAGATTTTCATTATTTTTACTTTTTTCTGCTTTGTAGAATAATAGTGAAGACATCAAAACTATGAAATAACATATATAGAATCATGTAGTAACCAAAAAAGTGTTAAACAAATCTAAATATATTTTATGTTTGAGAGTCTTCAAAGTAGCCACCCTTTGCCTTGATGACAGCTTTGCAACACTCTTGGCAATGTAGAAAAAAGTTACAATAAAGAAAAACCCTGCAATGAGTAGGTGTGTCCAAACTTTTGACTGGTACTGAATATATATTTATATATATATATATTTAAATCAAATATTGAATTTGGGCTTTACTAATATTGCCAATAGAAATGCATTGAAAAACACATTTAATAACTGGAAAAAATACATATATATTTGTTTTAAGTAATAAGGTTTTGAAGTGTCTGTCCTATATCTAGGCGATATAAGAAAGCTCAGGTAATATTTTATATTGTTTTACATATATTTAACCCCTTATTTTGGGGAGCACAAAACTACCTCCATACTTCCATTTGTGTGTATAGGTTACCTTCAAATGAGTTCCGATGATCAACATAGAGAACACACTTTCACAACGCTCTCTACAACATCCCCAAGAAACACTTTCACAACCCTCCCAAACCTCTCTACAACATCCCCAACAAACACCTTCACAACCCTCCCAAACCTCTACAACATCCCCAACAAACACCTTCACAACCCTCTCTACAACATCCCCAACAAACACCTCCACAACCCTCCCAAACCTCTCTACAACATCCCCAACATACACCTTCACAACCCTCCCAAACCTCTCTACAACATCCCCAACAAACACCTTCACAACCCTCCCAACCTCTCTACAACATCCCCAGACACCTCCACAACATCCCCAAACACCTCCACAACCCTCACAAACGTCTCTACAACATCCTGACATCTGGAGATATCAGTGGTCATTCTTCATCAAGAGCAGGTATGATGAATCTCTCATCTCAGACATTACAACTAATGTGCTGTGAGATTAAATGCTGTAATGCTGGAGGAAATCAATTGTAACTGTTCATGTAATGGACAAATCTTTATCTCTCTAGATTCTCCTCCATTAGACTCTCCTGGTGCAGGACAGAGTCAGAGTGCTGGTAATTTTCATGTCTACTGATTTCAATGGTGTCAGAAGTCTCAGAAGTGAGAAGTGATGCGTAGCACCAGATTTAGCCAACAGCTCATTTACATCTGTCCAAGGGGAGATTTGAGGCCATCTAGATGTGTCTCTGAGGCCCACCGGAAGTGATGCAACATTTGAGGTTTTGTAGAGAGCTGCTGCTGACACCATGTCCTCTGTTGCTATGGTTACTCTGATCACTTTCTTACTCATAGTCTCTCCTTTAACACACCTTTATTATGTATCTTCTCTGTCTGTCAGCTGACAGACCCTACCAACCAACTGACCGATCAAACAACTGACCAACCTTTCAACCTACCGTACCTTATTAAAAAGCTCTTCGGGTTACTTTGTGCAATTTCCGCCTGAAGACATACCCTAATCTAACAGCCTGTAGCTCTGGCCCAGAAGCAAGGATATGCATAGTCTTGGTACCATTTAAAAGAAAACACTCTGAAGTTTGTGTAAATGTGAATTGAATGCAGGAGAATATAACACCATAGATCTGGTAGAAGAAAATACAAGGAAATAAACATACGTTTTCTGTTTTTATTGTTGCTGCATCATCTTTCAACTGAAACAAGAACATCCAAACATACAGTTAGGATGCTGGGGGTGGTTTGAATGGAGAACATAAGATGGCAACAGTATTTGAAAAAAGTTTCAGAAAGATATCTTCAGGAATGAGTGAGCGACATGACATTGAGCATATAGTCACCCAGGTGTCCCACACAAGTTGCCCAAATGTACCCAAGTGGCCGAATTGGTACAGTGATACATTTTGAAGTAAACTACTATATACAAAACACTTAAATGCCATTCTAACATACCACCCCCAAAAAAAAATATGAACATTTGAAAAAATGTAAAATAACAAGGGTAACTATTTACGCACATTCAATGTATAATGTACAATATTGTGAAGACCCTCAGTCCTCTACACAATATTGTTCTTCTGATGCCATGCCCAATAGCAGTCTCTTTCTGCTGTAAAGCAGAGGGTTACTGAACAGCTGGTGCAGGTGATGGGGCATTTCCTGTGACACAGAACACAACGACGTCTCCCTACTGTGCCCTTTTTGCCCCTAGGCACATTCATGTCTGCAGAGATGAATCTGGGCAGGTGAACACTACTAGTTGGAGCAGAGGGGACAGACGTAGAGGGGACAGAAGGTGCTACAGTGGTCTTGCTGTAGCTAGCAAGTTCCTGGATGAGCAGCTCTCTGAAGGCTAGCTGTGAGATGGGGGGCTGTCCACAGCTCTTAGCCATTTCCTTCTGGAGGATGAAGGCATTCACCACAGCAATGTCAATGAAATGATAGAAAAATGTCTTGTACCATTTCATTGTCTTGTGGAGAACATTGTAGTATCCTATCAGCGCATGTGATAGGCCCACACCTCCCATGCTCTTGTTGTAGTCCGTGATGGCTGCAGGAATGGGGACATTTTTGGTGGTCCATGCCCCAGTAGCGTCCTTCACACGCCTGATGACGTGATCACCACTGAAGGACTTGTGGATAGTGGAGCACATCACCACCTCTCTGGTGTCCATCCACTTCACAAACAGCAGGCCATCTTCACGGATCCATCTCATGGTCCCCCGCTCAGCCCGCTTAGGCATGTCATTCACCTTTGTTTTCGGGAAGCCCACTCTGTTGGTCCGAATGGTGCCACAGGCCCACACATCCAGCTTCCTCAGGTCTGTGAACAGGGTACGGCTTGTGTAGAAGTTATCCACAAACAGTTTGTAGCCCTTCCCTAGCAGCTGAAAATCTAATAACTGCATAACGGAGTCATAGCTAAGTCCCTTACCGGTCGCACAACTGCTCTTCCCCTCATAAACAAAAAAATTGCACGTGTATGCACACGCAGAATCAGCCAAAACAAACAGCTTGTAACCCCATTTAGTCGGTTTGTTACGCATGTAGTGTTTTAGGCCAATTCTGGCTTTTGAAGCTACCATCCTCTCATCGATGGAAATGTTCTGGGCAGGCTGAAAATAGGTTTTGCAAGCCTCGACGATGCTGGGGTAGAGAGGTTTTATTTTGCACAGCCTATCAAACCTTGCTGTGCCTCTCATCTTCTCATTGTCCTCATCAACTTCTGGGTCACTGATATGAAGCGCCTGTGAGATTGTCATAAACCTTTTGCATGATATGACAGTGGATGGGAAAGGCAGTTGATAGAGAGGAGCAGTTTTCCAGTAGTCTTTCAGGGTTTTTAGCTTCACAAGACCCATGTACATGACCATTGACATGAAACAAAAAAGATCTGACATGGAAATGGGCTTCCATCCCTCTTTCTTGCCTGCCTGCTTCTTAGCACCATACTTATTTGTGTTCGACACCAAGGAATCAACAACTGCCGAGGTGAAAAACAGCTGAAAAAGTTGCATGGGGCTGTACTTAGAGGTCATGTCCAGCTGAGGTCCTGATGGCCTCTTCGGTCTGAATACTGGAGGTGTAGGCAACACATCCTCCTCCAGCACAGAGTGCCAACGACCCTCCTCCTCTCTGATTGCAGGTTTAGCTCTTCCCCACCTCCACTTCTTTGTCACAGACTTCCCACCTGGCAGGGCGGGGGTAGGTGTGGAGCCGGAGACAGCAGGGGTCCGGCTAGATGATCCAGCTCCTGTCGGGGATGGGCACCTTGGCAGTGGGGGCTCCCAATCAGAATCGGAGGGACTGTGAAATAAAGACACAGAAACACAGATTATATTAGAGTAGGGAACGTAAATCATTTACATTTACATTTTACATTTAAGTCATTTAGCAGACGCTCTTATCCAGAGCGACTTACAAATTGGTGCGTTCACCTTAAGACATCCAGTGGAACAGCCACTTTACAATAGTGCATCTAAATATTTTAAGGGGGGTGAGAAGGATTACTTTATCCTATCCTAGGTATTCCTGAAAGATCAGGTGTCTCCGGAAGGTGGTGATTGACTCCGCTGTCCTGGCGTCGTGAGGGAGTTTGTTCCACCATTGGGGGGCCAGAGCAGCGAACAGTTTTGACTGGGCTGCGCGGGAACTGTACTTCCTCAGTGGTAGGGAGGCGAGCAGGCCAGAGGTGGATGAACGCAGTGCCCTTGTTTGGGTGTAGGGCCTGATCAGAGCCTGGAGGTACTGAGGTGCCGTTCCCCTCACAGCTCCGTAGGCAAGCACCATGGTCTTGTAGCGGATGCGAGCTTCAACTGGAAGCCAGTGGAGAGAGCGGAGGAGCGGGGTGACGTGAGAGAACTTGGGAAGGTTGAACACCAGACGGGCTGCGCGTTCTGGATGAGTTGTAGGGGTTTAATGGCACAGGCAGGGAGCCCAGCCAACAGCGAGTTGCAGTAATCCAGACGGGAGATGACAAGTGCCTGGATTAGGACCTGCGCTGCTTCCTGTGTGAGGCAGGGTCGTACTCTGCGGATGTTGTAGAGCATGAACCTACAAGAACGGGCCACCGCCTTGATGTTAGTTGAGAACGACAGGGTGTTGTCCAGGATCACGCCAAGGTTCTTAGCGCTCTGGGAGGAGGACACAATGGAGTTGTCAACCGTGATGGCGAGATCATGGAGCGGGCAGTCCTTCCCCGGGAGGAAGAGCAGCTCCGTCTTGCTGAGGTTCAGCTTGAGGTGGTGATCCGTCATCCACACTGATATGTCTGCCAGACATGCAGAGATGCGATTCGCCACCTGGTCATCAGAAGGGGGAAAGGAGAAGATTAATTGTGTGTCGTCTGCATAGCAATGATAGGAGAGACCATGTGAGGTTATGACAGAGCCAAGTGACTTGGTGTATAGCGAGAATAGGAGAGGGCCTAGAACAGAGCCCTGGGGACGCCAGTGGTGAGAGCGCGTGGTGAGGAGACAGATTCTCGCCACGCCACCTGGTAGGAGCGACCTGTCAGGTAGGACGCAATCCAAGCGTGGGCCGCGCCGCCAGAGATGCCCAACTCGGAGAGGGTGGAGAGGAGGATCTGATGGTTCACAGTATCGAAGGCAGCCGATAGGTCTAGAAGGATGAGAGCAGAGGAGAGAGAGTTAGCTTTAGCAGTGCGGAGGGCCTCCGTGATACAGAGAAGAGCAGTCTCAGTTGAATGACTAGTCTTGAAACCTGACTGATTTGGATCAAGAAGGTCATTCTGAGAGAGATAGCGGGAGAGCTGGCCAAGGACGGCACGTTCAAGAGTTTTGGAGAGAAAAGAAAGAAGGGATACTGGTCTGTAGTTGTTGACATCGGAGGGATCGAGTGTAGGTTTTTTCAGAAGGGGTGCAACTCTCGCTCTCTTGAAGACGGAAGGGACGTAGCCAGCGGTCAGGGATGAGTTGATGAGCGAGGTGAGGTAAGGGAGAAGGTCTCCGGAAATGGTCTGGAGAAGAGAGGAGGGAATAGGGTCAAGCGGGCAGGTTGTTGGGCGGCCGGCCGTCACAAGACGCGAGATTTCATCTGGAGAGAGAGGGAGAAAGAGGTCAGAGCACAGGGTAGGGCAGTGTGAGCAGAACCAGCGGTGTCGTTTGACTTAGCAAACGAGGATCGGATGTCGTCGACCTTCTTTTCAAAATGGTTGACGAAGTCATCTGCAGAGAGGGAGGAGGGGGGAGGATTCAGGAGGGAGGAGAAGGTGGCAAAGAGCTTCCTAGGGTTAGAGGCAGATGCTTGGACTTTAGAGTGGTAGAAAGTGGCTTTAGCAGCAGAGACAGAAGAGGAAAATGTAGAGAGGAGGGAGTGAAAGGATGCCAGGTCCGCAGGGAGGCGAGTTTTCCTCCATTTCCGCTCGGCTGCCCGGAGCCCTGTTCTGTGAGCTCGCAATGAGTCGTCGAGCCACGGAGCAGGAGGGAAGGACTGAGCCGGCCTGGAGGATAGGGGACATAGAGAATCAAAGGATGCAGAAAGGGAGGAGAGGAGGGTTGAGGAGGCAGAATCAGGAGATAGGTTGGAGAAGGTTTGAGCAGAGGAAGAGATGATAGGATGGAAGAGGAGAGAGTAGCGGGGGAGAGAGAGCGAAGATTGGGACGGCGCGATACCATCCGAGCAGGGGCAGTGTGGGAAGTGTTGGATGAGAGCAAGAGGGAAAAGGATACAAGGTAGTGGTCGGAGACTTGGAGGAGTTGCAGTGAGGTTAGTGGAAGAACAGCATCTAGTAAAGATGAGGTCGAGCGTATTGCCTGCCTTGTGAGTAAAGGGGGAAGGTGAGAGGGTGAGGTCAAAAGAAGAGAGGAGTGGAAAGAAGGAGGCAGAGAGGAATGAGTCAAAGGTAGACGTGGGGAGGTTAAAGTCGCCCAGAACTGTGAGAGGTGAGCCGTCCTCAGGAAGGGAGCTTATCAAGGCATCAAGCTCATTGATGAACTCTCCGAGGGAACCTGGAGGGCGATAAATGATAAGGATGTTAAGCTTGAAAGGGCTGGTAACTGTGACAGCATGGAATTCAAAGGAGGCGATAGACAGATGGGTAAGGGGAGAAAGAGAGGATGACCACTTGGGAGAGATGAGGATCCCTGACCAGAAGCTCTCGGGGTGTGCGAGAACACGTGGGCGGACGAAGAGAGAGCAGTAGGAGTAGCAGTGTTATCTGTGGTGATCCATGTTTCCGTCAGTGCCAAGAAGTCGAGGGACTGGAGGGAGGCATAGGCTGAGATGAACTCTGCCTTGTTGGCCGCAGATCGGCAGTTCCAGAGGCTACCGGAGACCTGGAACTCCACGTGGGTCGTGCGCGCTGGGACCACCAGATTAGAGTGGCCGCGGCCACGCGGTGTGGAGCTCACTCAGGTGAGGTTCTGTTCCGTTCCATGTTTAGATTTAGTTTAAAATACATATAACATTTACAGACACACACCCAAAGGGAAAGCCATGTGGCACCTCAACAAACATTCCTGAATATATATATATACACACATGTCAAATATTTCAAACAACGGCATGAGAATTACAATCCAATGGAGATCCTCACCATACAGAAACATGTCCTCAAATTGACTGTCCAAACTTGACACACAATCCGATAGATCTTCTTGAACTTCCGTGTCACTTTCTCTTTCAATCTCGTCAATAATATCATGTAGATCTGTATACCTGGACTTTGCCTTTGCTTTCCCAGATTTACTCGCCATAATTCCTTCAATAAAATAGCGAAAAATGATCTTGACTCAATACTGCTTCGTGCAAAGAAAATGGCTCCTTCTGGTGGAAATTCCAATGGCGAATGGCTGCGTTACGCTCTAATTTCATTCAAGAGCTGGTCTTCCCGGATATAAACAATAGATCATTCCATTTACCTCAGCCCATTGGCTATCTACCAAGCGAGATTTCAAGAGGATCAGTGGTGATTATTTCTGCCCACAGTCATTCAAAGAAGCACTGGTGATATCATTGGCGCGCAATGAGGTCATTGTTTGCTGTGTTCAAATCAGTACGCCCGTAAAAAGAATCATCAAGTATGGTTGTGTTACTAACAAACAGAGGATTTCAATGAAACCAACCATGACTAGATAAACGTCAATGCTGTGTGACTAATTGCATCGAATGTATCGTTGAAAGTTGAAGGATACGGAATTCATGACACAAGCCTTTTACAAAATGTGTCGTTTTATGCTATAAAAATGGATTTAATCGAACAAAACCATTTATTGTGAAGGTTGGACCTTTTGTATTGCCAAAAGAAGAAGATCTTCAAAGGTAATTGATTATTTTAGTTCTATTTCTGGCTTTTTGTGACGCTAATGCTTGGTTGGAAAATGCTAGTAATACTGTGGGGCGCGCTTGTCGTCAGAATGCTAGTAATACTGTGGGGCGCGCTTGTCGTCAGAATGCTAGTAATACTGTGGGGCGCGCTTGTCGTCAGAATGCTAGTAATACTGTGGGGCGCGCTTGTCGTCAGAATGCTAGTAATACTGTGGGGCTTGTCGTCAGAATGCTAGTAATACTGTGGGGCTTGTCGTCAGAATGCTAGTAATACTGTGGGGCTTGTCGTCAGAATGCTAGTAATACTGTGGGGCTTGTCGTCAGATTATCGTAAGATTGCTTTCGCCGAAAAGCATTTTAAAAATCTGACACTGTGGTTGGATTAAGAGGAAGTTAAGATTATAGATGTTAGATACATGTATTTACAAGAACGTTTAATATTACGAATTGTGCATTTAGTATCTTTGCGCTATGCTTTTTCCCCAGATGTTAGCCTATGCGGGACGCTAACGTCCCGTATAGCCTAAAGAGGTTAATAACCTCTTAAAGCTAGGGGGCACTGTTTTTATTTTTTGAAAAATAACGTTCCCAAAGTAAACGGCCTATTTCTCAGGACCAGATGCTAGAATATGCATATAATTGACAGATTAGGATAGAAAACTCTCAAGTTTCCAAAACGGTCAAAATATTGTCTGTGAGTTAAGAAGAACTGATATTGCAGGCGAAACCCGGAGGAAAACCCAATCAGGAAGTGCCTCTTATTTTGAAACCCTTCTGTTCTTATGCATCCCTATTGCCCATTTAAAAGGGATATCAACCAGATTCCCTTTTCTATGGCTTCCCTAAGGTGTCAAAAGCCTTTAGACATAGTTTCAGGCTTTTATTTGGAAGAATGAGCGTGAACGACCACATTGCGTAAGTGGATAGGAGGGGCTCTCAGAGTGAGCTGTGCGCAAAAGACAAAGGCAGCCATTGTTACTCCCGGTCCTCGTGAAAAGCCAACTGTCCCAGGTTGATATATTATCGAATAGATATTTGAAAAACACCCTGAGGAATGACTATAAAAACGTTTGACATGTTTCTGTGGACATTATGGATATAATTAGGAATTTTTGTCTGCGTTGTCGTGACTGCTCTTTCCGGTGGATTCCTGGGCATAACGCAGCAAACTAACGGAGGTATTTGGATATAAAACATATCTTTATGGAACAAAAGGAACATTTGTTGTCTAACCGGGAGTCTCGTGAGTGAAAACATCCGAAAATCTTCAAAGGTAAACGATTTAATTTGATTGCTTTTCGTGACCAAGCTACCTGATGCTAAGTGTACATAATGTTATGTTATGCTATCGATAAACTTACACAAACGCTTGGATTTCTTTCGCTGTAAAGCATAATTTCTAAATCTGAGACAACCGATGGATTAACAAAAGGCTAAACTGTGTTTTGCAATATTGCACTTGTGATTTCATGAATATGAATATTTTCTAGTAATATTATTTGACTGTGGCGCTATGCTATTCAGTGTTGCTGATGACAATTATCCCGGATCCGGGATGGGTAGTTCAGAGGTTAACGGCACTGTAGTTAAGTTTCTCTTCCTCGGTCAACGTTGAAGCATTTAATATATCCTCGGCTTCATCACCCATAGAGTAGATCAGTGTATTAACTTGAGATGCCTCATTTTCACATTTAAGCCTGATGCTACCCTGTACCTTTCAAAGCGCCTGATCCATTTTGGCCAGTTTTGAATGTCCATACAAGCTAAATTCTCCAGGAACTAATGCGAAATCCGTCAGCACTAGCCACTGGCCTGTCCGTGTTTGCGCCAGAGCCCGTTGAACTTGGAGTCGCAAACCCTGAAATTCCGCTAGCTTCTTCCTCTTGCAACAGTCCTTGCTCGTTAGCTAGCAAAATAATGATATGGCTGTTTTATCTCAAACACTGTCCCCTCCCTGCTTTGAAACAGTCTGAATGTCAGTGCAGCTGGAATAGAGCCGGACCCAGAGAAGATCAGCGCCATCACACATATGCCCAGACCCCAGAATGTGGCTGAAGTCAGAACCTTCTTAGGCATGGCCACATATGTGGGTAAGTTCCTCCCACAGTTCTCAGATACAACCAAACCTCAGAGACTTACTAGCCACAGAGAATGACTGGTCCATGGGGTCACATGCAACATGTAGCGTTTGACAAAAGCAAAGGAGATCTGGCCTCACAGAGAGTGCTGGCCCAGTACCGTCCCCACGCTAAGACAAAAGTATCAGCAGATGCATCATCGTTTGGGCTAAGGGCTGTCCTCACACAGATGCAGGACAACATGGAGTGTCATCCAATAGCATACATCTCCCGAAGCTTATCCGACAAAGATATGCTCAAGTGGAGAAGGAGGCGTTGGCTATCACATGGGCATGTGAAAGGCTCAGCCGTCGCCTGCCGAGCTCTGATGGGCAGGAGGCTGTGTTCCCCATTCCCTGTCTCGCCCGATGGCCTAAAAGGGAGGCCTTCGCTGAGAGGGACAAACGGCTGAAACAAATGCAAACTGGAGACTTTAAAATCGGAGACACCGTGCTAAGGAGAGGCCAGAGCTGACCGAAGGTCAACGTGTGTGGATTACAAACTCAAAGACACCAGCAATAGTGCCGAGGAAAGCGGATGCCCCACGCTCCTATGTGGTGGACACAGGCTCAGAAGAGGTACGAAGGAACAAAACACACCTCAGAGCTCTTCCAGATCTACCAGCCACACAGACTGAGGCCACAGAAAATGCACAAAAAGAGGGTGAAGGAGAGAGAATGCTCACAGAGCCACAAGCGCGCCCAGAAAGGGATGTGAAGCCACCAGTGGCTGAAAGACTATGTTACGTGGAGAAAACATACTGCTGGGGAACATACCCAGAAAAAAGAGACTGTACCTAAGTTAATGTTCATACTGTGTGATTGAATGCTTTCATACTGTTTCAGGATGGGAATTAGCATGTTAGAGAATAATACTGGTTTCCAAATTGCATTTCAGTTATGCTTCAGTGGTTATGCATGTTGAGTTCTTGTTCATGGGAGAGGGGAAGATGTAGTAGGATGTCCCTTGGGGGTATCCGTACCTATGTAGGACATGCGAGGTTAGGTTAATAAACAGGCTGGAGCTAGAACCTCGTTGTCGTGCGTCCTTATTTTAGATAATACTACAGTTTGACATGTTTCTACAAACTTTTATTGTACTTTTTAAAAACTTTGTCTGGACTTTGTGCCCGCACCTTGTGCATTCGGATTACTGGACTAAACGTGCGAACAAAAAGGGGTTTTTGGTCATAAGAGGACATTATCCAAAACAAACATTTATTGTTTAACATGGAGACCTGGGAGTGCCACCAGACGATCAGAGGTAAGTGATTAATTTTTAAATTGCTATTTCTGACTTTTGTGACACCTCTCCTTGGTTGGAAAATGTCTGTATGGTTTTCTGTGGCTAGGGGTTGACCTAACAATTGTTTGGTGTGCTTTCGCCGTAAAGCCTATTTGAAACAGGACAATATGGCTGGATTTACAACAAGTTTATCTTTAAAATGGTTTATAATACTTGTATGTTTGAGGAATTTTAATTATGGGATTTCTGTTGTTTTTCATTTGGCGCCCTGCAATTTCACTGGCTGTTGTCGAGGTGGGACGCACTTGTACCAGAGAGGTTAACAAGAAATTTGTGGACTGGTTGAAAAACGAGTTTTAAGGACTCCAAACTAAGTTCATGTAAACTTTGACTGTGTGTGTGTATATATAAATAAATATGCAACCATTTAAACAACTGCATTAGCATGAGAAGTAAAAACTTGTTTTACTTACTGATCAAAAAGTGGATCTTCTCCTTCCAAAAACATTTCTTCCGCTGGAATCAAAACTCTGGTCACTCACAGAGTCCTCATCCATTCCTTCTGTGTCACTCTCCTGGTCAATTTCTGCAATAATATCATCAAAATGATTATACTTGGACTGAGATTTAGCTTTTCCACTCTTAGTAACCATGTTTAACTTTTTCAGACTTCAGAAGTCTGTAGAAGAGAACGAGCTGCTATGAAATGTAAACTACAGTGCATCTGGTTTCCTTTCACCAGAGAATGAACTCTGTTGTGCACAGCTCTAGCATGATGGCTGTTTGTCCTACAAACGGCGTTCACATACTCCTGGAAATCCCAGCTCATTGGCTATCTAGCGAGGTTTCAAAACGATAGGTGGTCATTGGTCCAAGAACCTTCATGGGCTAATTCAGGTCTTGTATAGCCAATACGTAATGTAGAATTAGGAAACATGTTTGGTTGCCTTCTAGAGTGTCTGAGGATTGCACAGAAACCGAACTTGACCGTGTTAAGCTATGTTTGATTGCTGACAAAATTTAATTTCATAAAATTGTTTTGTTGCAAGTTGAAAGAGTCGTAATTCATGCAGAATGCTGTTTACAACACGGATCGTGTTAGGATATACATGTCCTTTTGTCAGTTAAAATAACAAATTGATCATAAATACAGTGCAGACATTGTTAATGTTATAAATGACTATTGTACCTGGAAATGGCTGATTATTTGTGGATTATCTACATAGAGGCCCATTATTATCTACATAGAGGCCCATTATTATCTACAGAGGCCCATTATTATCTACATAAAGGCCCATTATTATCTACATAAATGCCCATTATTATCTACATAGAGGCCCATTATTATCTACATAGAAGCCCATTAGTATCTACAGAGGCCCATTATTATCTACAGAGGCCCATTATTATCTACATAAAGGCCCATTATTATCTACAGAGGCCCATTATTATCTACATAAAGGCCCATTATTATCTACAGAGGCCCATTATTATCTACAGAGGCCCATTATTATCTACAGAGGCCCATTATTATCTACAGGCCCATTATTATCTACAGGGCCCATTATTATCTACATAAAGCAACCATAAATGCAGTCTACTAGAGGCCCATTATTATCCAATGGCATTAGTATCTACAGAGGCCCATTATTATCTACAGAGGCCCATGTATCAGCTAAATGGCACGTTTATCATTTATCAAAAATGCGAATCGAACATTAGAAAACGCTTTTGCAATTATGTTAGCACAGCTGAAAACTTGTTCTGATGAAAGAAGCAACAAAACTGGCCTCCTGTAGACTAGTTGAGTATCTGGAGCATCAGCATTTGTGGCTGTGATTGTCGATGTTATTTTAATGGACCAAAAAAAAGTTTTTCTTTCAAAAACAAGGCCATTTCTAAGTGACCCCAAACTCTTCAACGGTAGTGTATATATAGAAATACATGTTTAAAATTTGCACCAATTGATTGGTGAAAAGAACAGGTGGCTAAGTCAAACAAGATTTTTATTAGTCGGGGACAGCCCCACTGGTAAAAGATACTAGTCCATCTTCATGTCAACTAACAGAACTCTGCTGGTTGTCCTGGTAACAGATACCAGTGGGAAGATCTATTATATTTGTTCAAACTAAACTACAGGACTTACTTTGATGATTCAAATCTGATCCTTTCTTCTCTTCTCCTCCTCTCACAGTTCCACTCAGCCCCGTTGTTTTCCTGCAGTCCACCAGCAGCACAGACAACCTCTTCATACCCAGCAGTAAGGTGCTACCGGGAGAGGTACGAAACGGGGACTCCGGGAGGGAGGAGGGGCTAGCGTTGTCCTGGTAACCATAAAGAGGGGACACAGACGCATATCATTATGGATGCTGATGTCACTGTTGAAAAAGTGCTTTACAGAAGCCCAGACCAGACCCTGAGAGCAAGCTGTATGCTAGACCAAACCAAGCTGTACCATCTGGTGTTCTGATCTGGAGAGACTCTTCTCTACCTCGTCAGCATCAGGATGTTGTTGAGGCTCCGCAGAGGATCCACCATAGTCATGTCTCTCTCCTGTGTGAATGAGAACATCAAACATATGGTAAACAGGAGGAATGAATACATATCTAAAAGGGGACTAAATTAGCCACTTTAATTATGTTTTTTTAAATATTGTTTGTGATCAGTGGTGTAAAGTACTTAAGTAAAAATACTTTAAAGTACTATTTAAGTAGCTTTCCAGGGAATCTGTACTTTACTATTTGTACTTTTACTTCACTACATACATTAAGAAAATGTACTTTTTACTCCATACATTTCCCTGACACCCAAAAGTACTCATTACATTTCGAAGGCTTGGCAGGACAGGAAAATGGTCCAATTCACTCACTAATCAAGAGAACATCCCTGGTAATCATTACTGCCTCTGATCTGGTGGACTCACTAAACACACGTTTCAATTGTAGATTGTCAGAGAGTTGGAGTGTGTCCCTGGCTATCCGTCAATAAAATAAAAACAAACAAGAAAATGGCACCATCTGGTTTGCTTAATATAAGGAATTTGAAATTATTTATATACTTTTGATACTTCAGTATATTTTAATTTTTACTCAAGTAGTATTTTACTGGGTGACTCACTTTTACTTGCCTACTTTTCCCACCACTGTGATGCAAATGTCAAAGGGACGTTCCACAAAATGGGTGCATTTTGCGTCCACTTGATATTTGAAGTACAAATGCACTGTATATTATATTTTAAAACCCGGCTATACTAGAATAAGTGCACTTTAATATAGACCACATAGAGAATTCAATAAATCAATTTTTGAAGTTACAAAAATATATGTACCAATGGCAGATTGCCCCAAACAATTCCTACAGTACTGAACAACATATTCAAGTGTAGAACTTCAGTATAATGCCCCTTTAAAAACAACTGCATAGTTTGTGCCCGTTTTTAAGACAGTACTCACTGGTGGTAATCGGATCTTCAGTCTCATTTTTCACTCCCAAAACGTCTTCCTCTTTTATTGAGATATCCTCCTCTTTTACTCCAAAAGGGTCTTCCTCCTCTTTCAATTTTACGGCATCTTCCTCCTTTTTGATTCTGAAAGCTTCTACCTCTTTTTCCACTTTGACAACCTCGTTCCCATATTCCTCTTTCACTGTAATATCATCCTCTTTTTTCAATGTGATAGCCTCCTTATTCATTCTTCAAGCTTCTTTGCCTCCTTTCACCAGTTTCTTTCTCCGTCTAGATTAGTGAGTTTATGCTTCTGGAGATTAGCCTAGTGCAGTATCAATGTAACACATTTGCTAATTTAACAAGCAAATTACGTTTAAATGAACCAGTAGATATGTAAACAGAATGTTGAAAACACTAAGAGTAATATACACAAGATTGGTCTAAAGAGCTACAATTTTTAGGTTTGCTAGCAAAGCACAGCGTGGTTAAATCAGAAGCCTTTTGTCGCTGTTGTGAAGAAGCCTCCTGTCCCGTCCACTAGATTATACGTCACGCAAGAAGCATCACCTGAAAATTTCATATCGCCATCTGCTGACTGGAGTGGGTAACGCAGACTGAAAAATATGAATTACAATGTTCAGTCTGGCAAGCAATGTCATAAGAAGTCATTTAAAAATAACCAGATGTTATGTTCTTACTTCTTACAGCCAATACTTTCCTCCAGGATGGGCCTGCCTATTAGGCAGGATTAGGTATGTATATAGACTCTCTTTTTTTTCTACTGTGTTATTGACTTGTTAATTGTTTACTCCATGTGTAACTCTGTGTTGTCTGTTCACACTGCTATGCTTTATCTTGGCCAGGTCGCAGTTGTAAATGAGAACTTGTTCTCAACTAGCCTACCTGGTTAAAAAAAATCAATTTAAAAAAGGTGACAGAAAGAATAGGGTGACATACTCTGAGCTAAATTGACCAAGGCTCATCGCGAACAACACATAACACTTCCTATGGTGGCATATGGGCTATTTAGGCAAGTGTTGGTGTCTCCCATCTCCACAGAGGAACTCTATATCTCTGTCAGAGTGACCATCAGGTTCTTGGTAACCTCCCAGATCAAGGCCCTTCTCCCCTGTTTGCGCAGTTTGGCCAGGTGGCCAGCTCTAGGAAGAGCCTTGGTGGTTCCAAACTTTTCCTTTTAAGAACGATGGTAGCCACTGTGTTCTTTGGGAACTTCAATGCGGCATATTTGTCTCCCTTCCCCATATCTCTGCCGGCGCTCTACGGAAAATTCCTTCGACTTCATGGCTTGGTTTTTGCTCTGACTTGCGCTGTAAACTGTGGGACCTTATATAGACAGGTGTGTGCCTTTCCAAATCATGTCCAATCAATTGAATTTACCACAGGTGGACTCCAATCAAGTTGTAGAAACATCTCAAGGATGATCAATGGAAACAAGATGCACCTGAGCTCAATTTCGATTCTCATAGCAAAGGGTCTGAATACTTATGTAAATAAGTTATTTCTGTTTAAAAATACATATACATTTGTAATACTTTCTAAAGGCACTGTATGTATAAACATATATTTTCCTTTGTTTTCCACTAACCCTATCACCCCTTCCCTAATTGGAGGAAACTAATGCACAACAACTTTCAGGCTTCTATGTCCAGCTTATTCATACTATGTACATTTTACAGACAATGTGTTATACAATAGTTATATTTAGTTTGTTTTTAATCCTATCCTTCAGTTACCCTAAACCTCTCCCATCTATCTCTGAAGACCACCCAGTCCTATCCTTCAGTTACCCTAAACCTCTCCCATCTATCTCTGAAGACCATCCAGTCCTATCCTTCAGTTACCCTAAACCTCTCCCATCTATCTCTGAAGACCACCCAGTCCTATCCTTCAGTTACCCTACACCTCTCCCATCTATCTCTGAAGACCATCCAGTCCTATCCTTCAGTTACCCTAAACCTCTCCCATCTATCTCTGAAGACCATCCAGTCCTATCCTTCAGTTACCCTAAACCTCTCCCATCTATATCTGAAGACCATCCAGTCCTATCCTTCAGTTACCATAAACCTCTCCCATCTATCTCTGAAGACCACCCCGTTTGATTTCTATTTGCCATATATTTTTAACTGTGCTGTTTCACAAACGTTCTTGACCTTTATTTTCTCATAGTTGCTACAGATAGTAAATTAAAAATAAACATGTTTGCTAAAAGTATTATTATATTATTGATCAATTGACTATGATTTTTCAAATCCCCCAGTAGTGCTGTCTGCAGAGTTAGCTCCAGGTAAATGTTGCCATTCCTTCACCTGCGACCAAAAACAAGCTACATATGGATAGTACCAAAACAAATTATCTAAAATTATCAAATGATTCTGTCTCTTTGTAGCTAAATCTGCAGAGGTTCATAATGTTCTTTAACCAATTTTGGTCTTTAATTATTATTCATTTTTTTTCACCTTTATTTACCAAGGTATGGAAGTTGAGAACAAGTTCTCATTTACAATTGCGACCTGTCCAAGATAAAGCAAAGCAGTTCCACACATACAACAACACAGAGTTACACATGGAGTAAAACAAACATACAGTCAATAATACAGGAGAAGAATAAGTCTATATACAATGTGAGCAAATGAGGTGAGATAAGGGAGGTAAAGGCAAAAAAGGCCATGGTGGCGAAGTAAATACAATATAGCAAGTAAAACACTGGAATGGTAGATTTGCAGTGGAATAATGTGCAAAGTAGAAATAGAAATAATGGGGGTTTTATTATTATTATTATTTTTATCAATTAGTAAACAGAATGTTCTGTCTTTTCTGGTGGATTAAACTGAAATTGCAACCAACTTCCTATGGCTTTCATTGTGCATCTGTAAAACTGTGTGAGGGTTTTAGGTGACAAGCCTGATGTTGAAGAGGCTCTGTTCCACCTTCTTCACCACAGTGTGTTCTTGGGGTCATTTCATTGTGCATCTGTAAAACTGTGTGAGGGTTTTAGGTGCCTCCTGATGTTGAAGAGGCTCTGTTGCACCTTCTTCACCACAGTGTGTTCTTGGGGTCCTTTAATGCTGTAGAAGTGTTTTGGTACCCTTCCCAAGATTTGTGCCTCAACGTAATCCTGTCTCGAAGTTCTACGGACAATTCCTTCGACCTCATGGCTTGGTTTTTGCTCTGACAGTCTCATAGCAAGGGGTCTGAATAATTACTGTTATGTAAATAAGGTATTTCTGTTTGTTACTGTTTACTGTTTTTCACTGTACGTGCAGATGCACTCACACCTGCCTGCTGCCATTCCTGAGCAAGGTCTGTACTGGTGGTGCCACGATCCCGCAGCTGAATCAACTTTAGGAGATGGTCCTGGCGCTTGCTGGACTTTCTTGGGCGCCCTGAAGCCTTCTTCACAACAATTGAACCACTCTCCTTGAAGTTCTTGATGATCCGATAAATGGTTGTGTCACGACGCTGGCCTGGGGGTAGGTTTATGACAGTCATAAATACCCCCCTTTTCCTCTCTCTACCCTACTGATGTGACATTTGAAAATCCCTTGGTTAACATAGAGATTCTGGGAACATCAGAAGGTGGGGGGAAATGAACCATATTTTGGTAATCCGACCAGTTGAACATATGCGGTGGTACTTAATGAATATGATGTCAGTTCGGTTGTTATCTGAGACATTCTCATCAATGATAGGATGACATAAACTCTACAGTGGAAAGTCTGCACATTGTAGTTATCGGATTCACATGGAATTGTTGTTCAACTTAAATGTTTGAATATAAAATTATTGGTGAAAAGATTAAATGTAATTTTAGCTTCCAAATGAGAGATTTGGGTTTTCATAAGGTTAGGGCTCTGCTCAATCAGTGGCCCGCCCCTATGAAGAGACATGGGTTATAAAACTATGCAAACACACCCTTCTCCCTCCACTATATAAAGCCTTGACGAAAATGTAACCTCCTGTTCCGGAGACATTAGGATGCCGATCCGATGTCAGAATGGTTCAGATAATAACTACAGAACGAAGCCAACCTCAACGTGAGCTTTGGTTGCGAATGGTATGAACTTTGAACTCTCATTCACTACAGAAGTGATACCTCCTAGCCGTTGAGTTAGCAACAGCAGCTGCAAATGTGGGCTAGGAAAGAACAGACAGAGTATCCCGTCTACCACACAACGACGTTACTACAACGTTTCCTGTTCACCACCAGAGACACTCTTCAAAGGACAAAGGACTCTGTTGGGCAACACGGCTTTCCATCTGCCACCAACCTACTGAAGCGCAGCTCAGAGTAAATATTTATTGCATTTTCCTTTTCCAAATGGGTGATAATTTAGAATGCATAGGATATTGTATTTACAACAGCACATCTTCTCCCTTTGTTCCTCAGTCTTCCCGCTCTTCCATTCATTTTCACCCATTTTCTTTTGTGTAACCAGCTGTCATATCTGCTTTGTCCGCTAGGGACGTTTTCCTTTATGACATAATTTGTAATCAAGGTATGATTAATTATGTGTATATGTAATTCTGTGTGATTAGTTAGGTATTTAGTAAATAAATAAATAAACCCAATTTTGTATTGCTGATTCAACTTGTTCACCAGGGTTCGTGAAGATAACCAAGAATTTACAACTTTCAGATGAGACTGAAATAAGGTGACGATTAATATTGACTGCTATTGATGTAAAATGTTACTAGGTCTTTAAGAGTTTATTCGAAAGATAACTGCTCTATAAATATTATTTTGTGGTGCCCCGACTCTCTAGTTAATTACATTTACATGATTAGCTCAATCAGGTAATACTATTACAGAGAAAGGATTTTATAGAATAGCATGTCATATCACTTAATCCGGCATAGCCAAAGACACAACAGTTGATTTATTTGCAATCTTACTGGCAGCAATATCCTTGCCTGTGAAGCCCTTTTTGTGCAAAGTAATGATGACGGCACGTGTTTCCTTGCAGGTAACCATGTTTGACAGAGGAAGAACAATGATTCCAAGCACCACCCTCCTTTTGAAGCTTCCAGTCTGTTATTCGAACTCAATCAGCATGACAGAGTGATCTCCAGCCTTGTCCTCGTCAACACTCACACCTGTGTTAACGAGAGAATCACTGACATGATGTCAGCTGGTCCTTTTGTGACAGGGCTGAAATGCAGTGGAAATGTTTTTTGGGATTCAGTTCATTTGCATGGGAAAGAGGGACTTTGCAGTTATTTGCAATTCATCTGATCACTCTTCATAACATTCTGGAGTATATGCAAATAGCCATCATGCAAACTGAGGCAGCAGACTTTGTGAAAATGTATATTTGTGTCATTCTCCAAACTTTTGGCCACAACTGTACAGTGTTGGTAGGCTACCTACATGATGAGATTATTATGGATAAGAGAGATATTATTTTATTTGTCAAATGACAACCAAGCATCGATCATCATGTCACCAGAATAAGACCATCAAAATGTATTGGAAAGGAGCATCAAGCTCATCACATGCAGTTTCACCACCCTGTGAAGTTCATAACTTATTTCATCTGTAGCCTAATAAACTGCATGGTTTCCCAAGTCATAGTGGGAGGACCAATCAACATATCATCACATGACTCCACGTTTAACTTCGATATGATGGTTATTATATAAATACTTGCGCATAAAGGAGTTTCCACTGCCATTTATCACTTATTCATTTTTACTGACACAAAAAGACCCCACCATGTAAAACAAACCAACAAATTGTCTGTCTTCATTTATAAAATTGTAAAAGCATATCCTGTTTCCATCAGCCCGGTCATTACTTTGGAAATGGTTGGATCAATATCCACCTTCAAGATATGGATGATGCCTGATTTGGAATGTCTGAGTAGTTCTCTCTGATGTCATAATACTCCCCTCTGATAATGATACATTTGCTCCATTGTTTCCATGTCAGTTGGTTTCCCACTCTGATGATTTATATCTGACAGGGGGGCTTGAAATAAATAGTATGGTCACATTTTACAGATTGTGGCTCGGTATGTTGATGTAAACTATTTATTGGTAATGTATTTTCCTATTCAGATTATACATCTGCATAGACTCAAACAGTATTTTAAAGTTGATTAAAAATATATATATAAATTGTACACTTCTATTTTCACAATTTGAATTATTATTAATCTAAAACTCCTATAGCAACAATACACTGTGGCTTTGACTTCAAGAGAATGGGCTGATGGGTGGGGGTGCTACTCTATAGGTAAGGCTGTTCAATATGAATGTTCAATACACACAATAGGTTGATCAGTAGCCAGTCAGCCAGCTGCTACAGTCCAATATGAATGTTCAATACACACAATAGGTTGATCAGTAGCCAGTTAGCTAGCTGCTACAGTCCAATATGATTGTTCAATACACACAATAGGTTGATCAGTAGGCAGTTAGCTAGCTGCTACAGTCCAATATCAATGTTCAATACACACAATAGGTTGACTGTTGACCAATATGAATGTTCAATACACACAGTAGGACTGTTGACCAATATGAATGTTCATAATGAGGGAGAAATAAAGGTGGGCTCTCCTGTCAACATGGGACTCCTGCTGCAGGTAGCCTAGCGGTTAATGGTGTTGGGCCAGTAACTGAAAGATCCCTGGTTTGAATCCCAGAGAGGACTAGGTGGAAAAATCTGTCAATGTGCCCTTGAGGGCAGCAGGAGCCTCTCAATTAGTCTCTTCTGAGGGAATGTGTTGTGTTGTGCAATTGAAGTCCAGAAACAAAGGGCGAAGGTGATAAGAGGAGAGCACATAGATGCAAGAAGGAATACAACGTGTCTGTAATGAAAGTGAACTGTGTTTATGCATGATCAGGGGTGAATTCATTCATTCTGTTGACAAACGTTTCTTAAACAGAACACAACCAGGATAAACATACGTGAATTTGTCCAATAGAACCTCTATTTCAGGTAGATGCAAGCGAGAGTGTGCAAGGCGATATTGAATGTGTCACTGTCTGTCACCTCAACATTTTATCTCGACCTGTGTAAACCTACATTCTAAACTTTCATTCATAAGCTAGGTTGCTACCTCATAATGGGTATATGGGAAATGTTAGTATCATGTTGTAGCCTAAACCTACCACTGTTACATTGAACAAGGTGAATGGAATATGAATGACAGTCATCCAATATGCTGTAGTAGAAATAAGGCCATGCTCATGAAAACACAAATGGTCCTCCCTCATCTTAAACGGCACTGACCGCCACTGTTTTGGTGGTGGACCACTCTTGGTACACATGGGAACTGTTGAGCTGAAAAACCCAGCAGCGTTGCAGTTCTTGACGCAAACCGGGGCGCCTGGCACCTACTACCATACCCCGTTCAAAGTAACTTAAATATTTTGTCTTCCCCATTTACCATCTGAATGGCACACATGCACAGTCCATGTCTCATGTCTCACTGATTAAAATTCCTTATTTAACCTGACTCCCCCCCTTCATCTACACTGACTGAGGTGGATTTAACTAGTGACATCAATAAGGGATCATAGCTTTAGCCTGGATTCACCTAGTCAGTCTACGGTCATGGAAGGAGCAGGTGTTCTTAATGTTTTGTCTACCCAGTGTAAAGCACTACAGATAATCAAGTGCTATTTGCATGTGATGCATTTGTTCTGTTGTTTACAGGACGATTTGTATCTTATAGAGCGTGGCTTTAAGGGAATAGTATGGTCACATCTAATAAAAAATGTATGTGAAAATGAACAGAGCAAATGTATATTAACATATATAGTATATTAACTGTTCATAGATGTATTTATTCATCATCTACATATTCATATTAAGCTTCTACGTCTGTGTACAGGAACGTATTATTTGGAAGAGAAAATGTATCAGTTTATTGTTAAATTATTATGACGTTCTTTCCAATACAAAAGTGTAGTAACTATTGTTTCCAAACTGCGTTACCCACTCCAGTCAGCAGATGGCGATGGGCGTCTTTCAGGTGATGCTTCTTGATGACGTATAATGGACTGGACGGGACTTCAGGAAAAACAAAACGGCTTCTCTTTCAACCACCTCGGTAGCTTGCTAGCCAACATAAAACCGATAGATTGCCGCTTTACACCGTGTTTGTGAACATTAGCTAATATCAGTGTTTTAAACGCATTTCTGTTGACTTATCATCTGATGACCTTTAACCTACTGTTCTTGTTAAATTTGCAAACTTGTCAAAGATTGATACTGAGGTTAGCACTAGGCTAGTCGCTAATGCTAACTAACTAGCTAACATCCCTGACCATGAGTTCACTAAACTACTCCTCCCTTGCTAAAGAAGAGGTGGTCTGCTGGACGGAAAAAGAAGCTCTGGGACTGAACATTGTCATGGAAGATGAGGCTGTTATAGTGAAAGAAGAGGAGGCTGTTATAGTGAAAGAAGAGGAGGCTGTTATAGTGAAAGAAGAGGAGGCTGTTATAGTGAAAGAAGAGGAGGCTGTTATAGTGAAAGAAGAGGAGGCTGTTATAGTGAAAGAAGAGGAGGCTGTTATAGTGAAAGAAGAGGAGGCTGTTATAGTGAAAGAAGAGGAGGCTGTTACAGTGAAAGAAGAGGAGTCTGTTATAGTGAAAGAAGAGGAGTCTGTTATAGTGAAAGAAGAGGAGTCTGTTATAGTGAAAGAAGAGGAGTCTGTTATAGTGAAAGAAGAGGAGGCTGTTATAGTGAAAGAAGAGGAGGCTGTTATAGTGAAAGAAGAGGAGGCTGTTATAGTGAAAGAAGAGGAGGCTGTTATAGTGAAAGAAGAGAAAGAACCTTTTAGAGAGGAAGAGGATGCTATCTCAATAAAGGTGAAGAAGGAAGACGTTTTGGGAGTGAAAGAGGAGACAGAATTTCAGATTAACACCAGTGAGTACTGTCTTAAACAGGGACACAAACTTTGCCCCACAAACTATGACTTTTAAATTAGATTTATTGAATTCTCCATGTGGTCTACATTAAAGTGCACCTCATCTAATATAACAGTCTTTTAAAATTCAATATTGGTGCATATTTTCTACTTAAAAGATCAATGGGATGCAAAAGCCAACCAATTTGTGGAACGAGCCTTTTACATTTGCATCACAAACAATATTTTCGGAAATCATGATGAAAGTGGCCATTTTAGGCCCTTTTTAGACATATTAATGCCTCTTGTAAGACGCTATGATTGCAATAGATGATCATAAGTTTACCATCTGTTTGATGTTCTCATTCACACAGGAGAGAGACATGACTATGGTGGATCCTCTGGGGAGCCTCAACAACATCCTGATGCTGACGAGGCAGAGAAGAGTCTCTCCAGATCAGAACACCAGATGGTACAGCTTGGTCTGGTCTAGCATACAGCTTGCTCTATCGGGGTCTGGGCTGGGTTTCTGTAGAGCACTTCATGACAACAGTGACATCAGCATCCATAATGATGTGTGTCTGTGTCTCCTCTTTATGGTTACCAGGACAATGCTAGCCCTTCCACCCTCCCGGAGTCCATGTGTCGTGCCTCTCCCGGTAGCACCTTACTGCTGGGTATGAAGAGATTGTCTGTGCTGCTGGTGGACTGCAGGAAAACAACGGGGCTGAGTGGAACTGTGAGAGGAGGAGAAGAGATGAAAGGATCAGATTTGACTCATCAAAGTAAGTGCTGTAGTTCAGTTTGAACAAATAAATAGATCTGCCCTCTGGTATCTGTTACAAGGACAACCAGCCTTGAAGCAGTTCCCACATATGCTAAGCACATGTTGGATACATTTCCTTCACTCTGCAGTCCAACTCATCCCAAAACATCTCAATTGGGTTGAGGTCAGTTGATTGTGGAGGCCAGGTCAGCTGCTGCAGCACCTCATCACTCTCCTAATTGGTCAAGTAGCTCTGGGTGGCTGGTCTCAGACGATGTGGAAGTCCTGGTCTGGCGTTGTTATATATGGTCTGCGGTTGTGAGACCGGTCGGATGTACTGCCAAATTCTCTAAAACAGCGTTGGAGGTGGCTTATGGTAGAGAAATTAACATTAGAGTCTCAGGTAACAGCTCTAGTGGTTATTCCTGCAGTCAGCATGCCAATTGCACTCTCCCTCAAAACTTGAGACATCTGTGGCATTGTGTTGTGTGACAAAACTGAACATTTTAGTGGCCTTTTATTGTCCCCAGCACAAGGTGTACCTGTGTAATGATCATGCTGTTTGATCAGCTTCTTGATAAACTATTCACCTGACAGGTGTGGCATATCTTGGCAAAGGAGAAATGTTCGCTGACAGGGATGTTATCAAATTTGTGTACCAAATTTGAGAGAAATAATCTTTCATGCGTGTGGAAAAATTCTGGGATGTTTTATTTCAGCTCATGAAACATGGGACCAACACTTTACATATTTGGAACATCTACCCGAAATATTTAATTATTTTTTTACCTAAAATATCATGACATTAATTATAGTCAAAATATTTACAAAAATATATACGTGAACTTATACATAAATAAATATAAAATGCTTTTTTTCACCTTTATTTATCCAAGTTCTCATTTACAACTGCGACCAAGATAAAGCAAAGCAATGCTACAAAAACAACAACAACACAGTTGCACATGGGATAAACAAAGGTACAGTCAGTAACACAATAGAAAAGTACACGTGTACAGCATGTTCAAATGTAGTAAGATTAGGAAGGTAAGGAAATAAATAGACCATAGGCCAATTTAGCATTAACACTGGAGTGATAGATATGCAGATAATGATGTACAATTATAGATACTGGGGTGCAAAAACAATTTTAAAAAACAATATGGGGATGAGGTAGTTGGTTGTACTGATATCCAAGATGGCGTAGCAGTAGTTGTCCTGTCGTATCGTCTCTCTGTAAATATCGTCTCTTTTTCGTTTTAGATATTTTTTTAGATATTTTTTTCTTCGCATATCCTTAAAACATTTTGCTAAACCTAAGCTTCCAAATACTCTTCTGCAACCCGCCAATGTAGCTACTTTCCTAACGTAGTTATATTTACTTCGGAACCGGACACTCTCAACTGAAGCTAGCCAGCTAACTACCAGCTATGCTAGCGACCATCAACTAACCTTTAGCTCGGAAAGCTCTCGCCTGTTCGAACAACGCGACGCTAGAGCGACGCTAACCAGAGCATAACGGACCTAATTAATTTTTTTATTTTTTTACCCCCGGATTCCCACCACAAACGGAACATCCTTCAGCTGGATCCTCGCAACTAGCCATTGAGTGTAACAGCAACCCTGGTTGATTACTCCTGGCTAGCGTTTCCACCCACGTAGCTTGAAGCTAGCCCGGCCAGAGCTCCTAGCATACTCCTGGGCTACAATACCTTGACTACGACCGGTCTATCGATATCACCGCTTGAAGAGGAATAAACAGACTCACCCCATCACGACGTCCTCCAAAGGCTAACTCTCTAGCCCTCGCTATCTCCTTGCTTGCTAGTTCGGCACGCTAACTGCTAGCTTGTTTAGCCCAGGTCCGCTAACTACTACCTTGTTTACCCTGGCCTGCTAATCTGTTAGCTTGTTAGCACAGGCCTGCTAACCGTCCCGCCGCGTCCCAAAAACGCAGTGGCCCATATGTACTCTATCTCTTCCCGATTAAAAAAAAAAAATTGTTTATACCTTCCGGGAAAACTTGCCTCACCCAATGTGATACGGAATCGCTATTATCTTTATTTTTAGAACACACTCAAGAACCTCCAGAAGCTAACCAGCTAGCTAGCTACAAGCTATTTAGTCATTGTTAGTTTTCTTAACCTGGATAACACTCGCCAGCCCAGCCCCCCTGCCCCATCCAACGCTGCCCCCTGGACTCTGATCACTTGGCTACATAGCTGATGCACGCTGGACTGTCCATTACCACGGTACTCCATTCTGCTTGTTTGTTTTATCTGTCGGCCGAGTTGCCTAGTCAATGCCATCTCACCTGCTGTTGTTACGCTAGCTGATTAGCTGTTGTCTCACCCACTGTTTTAGCTAGCTTTCCCAATTCAACACCTGTGTTCACTGTATGCATCGCTGTATGTCTCTCTCAAATGTCAATATGCCTTGTATACTATTGCTCAGGTTAGTTATCATTGTTTTAGTTCACAATGGAGCCCCTAGTCCTATTCCTCACACCCCTGATACCTCCTTTGTCCCACCTCCCACATATGCGGTGACCTCACCCATTACAACCAGCATGTCCAGAGATAAAACCTCTCTCATCATCACCCAGTGCCTGGGCTTACCTCCGCCGTACCCGCACCCCACCATACCCCTCTCTGTGCATTATGCCCTGAATATATTCTACCATGCCCAGAAACCTGCTCCTCTTATTCTCTGTCCCCAACGCTCTAGGCGACCAGTTTTGATAGCCCTTAGCCGCACCCTCATACTACTCCTTCTCTGTTCCGTGGGTGATGTGGAGGTAAACCCGGGCCCTGCATGTCCCCAGGCACCCTCATTTGTTGACTTCTGTGATCGAAAAGCCTTGGTTTCATGCATGTCAACATTAGAAGCCTCCTCCCTAAGTTTGTTTTACTCACTGCTTTAGCACACTCTGCTAACCCTGATGTCCTTGCCGTGTCTGAATCCTGGCTCAGGAAGGCCACCAAAAATTCAGAGATTTCCATACCCAACTATAACATCTTCCGTCAAGATAGAACTGCCAAAGGGGAGGAGTCGCAGTCTACTGCAGAGATAGCCTGCAAAGTAATGTCATACTTTCCAGGTCCATACCCAAACAGTTCGAGCTACTAATTCTGAAAATTACTCTCTCCAGAAATAAGTCTCTCACTGTTGCCGCCTGCTACCGACCCCCTCAGCTCCCAGCTGTGCCCTGGACACCATTTGTGAATTGATTGCCCCCATCTAGCTTCTGAGTTTGTTCTGTTAGGTGACCTAAACTGGGATATGCTTAACACCCCGGCAGTCCTACAATCTAAGCTAGATGCCCTCAATCTCACACAAATCATCAAGGAACCCACCAGGTACAACCCTAACTCTGTAAGCAAGGGCACCCTCATAGACGTCATCCTGACCAACTGGCCCTCCAAATACACCTCCGCTGTCTTCAACCAGGATCTCAGCGACCACTGCCTCATTGCCTGTATCCGCTACGGTGCCGCAGTCAAACGACCACCCCTCATCACTGTCAAACGCTCCCTAAAACACTTCTGTGAGCAGGCCTTTCTAATCGACCTGGCCCGGGTATCCTGGAAGGACATTGACCTCATCCCGTCAGTTGAGGATGCCTGGTCATTCTTTAAGAGTAACTTCCTCACCATATTAGATAAGCATGCTCCGTTCAAAAATGCAGAACTAAGAACAGATACAGCCCTTGGTTCACTCCAGACCTGACTGCCCTCGACCAGCACAAAAACATCCTGTGGCGGACTGCAATAGCATCGAACAGTCCCCGCGATATGCAACTGTTCAGGGAAGTCAGGAACCAATACACGCAGTCAGTCAGGAAAGCTAAGGCCAGCTTCTTCAGGCAGAAGTTTGCATCCTGTAGCTCCAACTCCAAAAAGTTCTGGGACACTGTGAAGTCCATGGAGAACAAGAGCACCTCCTCCCAGCTGCCCACTGCACTGAGGCTAGGGAACACAGTCACCACCGACAAATCCATGATTATCGAAAACTTCAACAAGCATTTCTCAACGGCTGGCCATGCCTTCCGCCTGGCTACTCTTACCTCGGCCAACAGCTCCGCCCCCCCCCCCGCAGCTCCTCGCCCAAGCCTCTCCAGGTTCTCCTTTACCCAAATCCAGATAGCAGATGTTCTGAAAGAGCTGCAAAACCTGGACCCGTATAAATCAGCTGGGCTTGACAATCTGGACCCTCTATTTCTGAAACTATCCGCCGCCATTGTCGCAACCCCTATTACCAGCCTGTTCAACCTCTCTCTCATATCGTCTGAGATCCCCAAGGATTGGAAAGCTGCCGCAGTCATCCCCCTCTTCAAAGGGGGAGACACCCTGGACCCAAACTGTTACAGACCTATATCCATTCTGCCCTGCCTATCTAAGGTCTTCGAAAGCCAAGTCAACAAACAGGTCATTGACCATCTCGAATCCCACCGTACCTTCTCCGCTATGCAATCTGGTTTCCGAGCCGGTCACGGGTGCACCTCAGCCACACTCAAGGTACTAAACGACATAACCGCCATCGATAAAAGACAGTACTGTGCAGCCGTCTTCATCGACCTTGCCAAGGCTTTCGACTCTGTCAATCACCATATTCTTATCGGCAGACTCAGTAGCCTCAGCTTTTCGGATGACTGCCTTGCCTGGTTCACCAATTACTTTGCAGACAGAGTTCAGTGTGTCAAATCGGAGGGCATGTTGTCCGGTCCTCTGGCAGTCTCTATGGGGGTGCCACAGGGTTCAATTCTCGGGCCGACTCTTTTCTCTGTGTATATCAATGATGTTGCTCTTGCTGCGGGCGATTCCCTGATCCACCTCTACGCAGACGACACCATTCTATACACTTTTGGCCCGTCACTGGACACTGTGCTATCTAACCTCCAATCGAGCTTCAATGCCATACAACACTCCTTCCGTGGCCTGCTATTAAACGCTAGTAAAACCAAATGCATGCTTTTCAACCGATCGCTGCCTGCACCCGCTTGCCCGACTAGCATCACCACACTGGATGGTTCCGACCTTGAATATGTGGACACTTATAAGTACCTAGGTGTCTGGCTAGACTGCAAACTCTCCTTCCAGACCCATATCAAACATCTCCAATCGAAAATCAAATCAAGAGTCGGCTTTCTATTCCGCAACAAAGCCTCCTTCACTCACGCTGCCAAGCTTACCCTAGTAAAACTGACTATCCTACCGATCCTCGACTTCGGCGATGTCATCTACAAAATGGCTTCCAACACTCTTCTCAGCAAACTGGATGCAGTTTATCACAGTGCCATCCGTTTTGTCACTAAAGCACCTTATACTACCCACCACTGCGACTTGTATGCTCTAGTCGGCTGGCCCTCGCTACATATTCGTCGCCAGACCCACTGGCTCCAGGTCATCTACAAGGCCATGCTAGGCAAAGCTCCGCCTTATCTCAGCTCACTGGTCACTATGGCAACACCCATCCGTAGCACGCGCTCCAGCAGGTGTATCTCATTGAGCATCCCCAAAGCCAACACCTCATTCGGCCGCCTTTCGTTCCAGTACTCTGCTGCCTGTGACTGGAACGAATTGCAAAATCGCTGAAGTTGGAGACTTTTATCTCCCTCACCAACTTCAAACATCAGCTATCTGAGCAGCTAACCGATCGCTGCAGCTGTACATAATCTATTGGTAAATAGCCCACCCATTTTCACCTACCTCATCCCCACAGTTTTTATTTATTTACTTTTCTGCTCTTTTGCACACAAATATCTCTACCTGTACATGATCATCTGATCATTTATCACTCCAGTGTTAATCTGCAATATTGTAATTATTCGCCTACCTCCTCATGCCTTTTGCACACATTGTATATAGACCCCCCCTTTTTTTTCTCTACTGTGTTATTGACTTGTTAATTGTTTACTCCATGTGTAACTCTGTGTTGTCTGATCACTCTGCTATGCTTTATCTTGGCCAGGTCGCAGTTGCAAATGAGAACCTGTTCTCAACTAGCCTACCTGGTTAAATAAAGGTGAAATAAAATAAAAAAATTTAAAAATTACAGATGGGCTGTGTTGGAGTGTTGTATGGCATTGAAGCTCATTTGGAGTTTGTTAAAACAGTGTCCAAAGAAGGGCCAAATGTATAAAGAATGGTGTCGTCTGCGTAGAGGTGGATCAGAGAATCGCCAGCAGCACGAGCGACATCATTACATTTACATTTACATTTAAGTCATTTAGCAGACGCTCTTATCCAGAGCGACTTACAAATTGGACAGTTGATACAGTTGAAGTCGGAAATGTACATACACTCATGTTGGAGTCATTAAAACTCGTTTTTCAACCACTCCACAAATTTCTTGTTCCCAAACTATAGTTTTGGCAAGTCGGTTAGGACATCTACTCTGTGCATGACACAAGTAATTTTTCCAACAATTGTTTACAGACAGATTATTTCACTTTTATTTCACTATCACAATTCCAGTGGGTTAGAAGTTTACATACACTAAGTTGACTGTGCCTTTAAACAGCTTGGAAAATTCCAGAAAATGATGTCATGGCTTTAGAAGCTTCTGATAGGCTAATTGACATCATTTTAGTCAATTGGAAGTGTACCTGTGGATGTATTTCAAGGCCTACCTTCAAACTCAGTGCCTCTTTGCTTGACATCATGGGAAAATCAAAAGAAATCAGCCAAGACCTCAGAATTTTTTTTTTAGACCTCCACAAGTCTGGTTCATCGTTGGGAGTAATTTCCAAATGCCTGAAGGTACCACGTTCATCTGTACAAACAATAGTATGCAAGTATAAACACCATGGGACCACTCAGCCGTCATACCGCTCAGGAAGGAGACGCATTCTGTCTCCTAGAGATGAACATACTTTGGTGTGAAAAGTGCAAATCAATCCCAGAACAACAGCAAAGGACATTGTGAAAATGCTGGAGGAAACGGGTACAAAATTATCTTTATCCACAGTTAAACAAGTCCTATATCGACATAACCTGAAAGGCTGCTCAGCAAAGAAGAAGCCACTGCTCCAAAACCATAAATAAAGCCAGACTATGGTTTGCAACTGCACATGGGGACAAAGATCGTACTTTTTGGAGAAATGTCCTCTGCTCTGATGAAACAAAAATAGAACTGTTTGACCATCGTTATGTTTGGAGGAAAAATGGGGGTGCTTGCAAGTCGAAGCACACCATCCCAACCATGAAACACGGGGGTGGGAGCATTGTGTTGTGGGGGTGCTTTGCTGCAGGAGGGACTGGTGCACTTCACAAAATAGATGGCATCATGAGCTAGGAAAATTATGTGGATATATTGAAGCAACATCTCAAGACATCAGTCAGGAAGTTAATGCTTGGTCGCAAGTGGGTCTTCCAAATGGACAATGACCCCAAGCATACTTCCAAATTTGTGGTAAAGTGGCTTAAGGACAACAAAGTCAAGGTATTGGAGTGTCCATCACAAAGCCCTGACCTCAATCCATAGAAAATGTGTTGGCAGAACTGAAAAAGCGTGTGCGAGCAAGGAGGCCTACAATCCTCACTCAATTACACCAGCTCTGTCAGGAAGGAATGGGCCAACATTCACCCAAATTATTGTGGGAAGCTTGTGGAAGGCTACCTGAAACTTTGACATAAGTTAAACAATTTAAAGACAATGCTACCAAATACTAATTGAGTGTATGTAAACTTCTGACCCACTGGGAATGTGTTGGAAGAAATAAAAGCTGAAATAAATCATTCTCTACTATTATTCTGACATTTCACATTCTTAAATAAAAGTTGTGATCCTTACTGACCTAAGACAGGAAATTTGTACTGGGATTAAATGTCAGGAATTGTGAAAAACTGAGTTTAAATGTATTTGGCTAAGGTGTATGTAAACTTCCGACTTCAACTGTATATACAGAGAAAAGTGTCGGCCCGAGAATTTAACAGGCCCTCCGATTTGACACACTGATCTCTATCTGAGAAGTAGTTGGTGAACCAGGCGAGGCAATCATTTGAGAAACCAAGGATATTGAGTCTGCCGATAAGAATGTGGTGATTGACAGAGTCGAAAACCTTGGCCAGGGTGATCAAGATAGCTGCACAGTTCTTTTATTGATGGCGGTTATGATATTGTTTAGGACCTTGAGCATGGCTGAGGTGCACCCATGACCAGTTCGGAAACCAGATTGCAAAGTGGAGAAGGTACGGTGGGATTCGAAATGTTCGGTGATCTGTTTGTTAACTTGGCTTTCAAAGATTTTTGAAAGGCAGGGCAGGATGGGAATAGGTCTATAACAGTTTGGGTCTAGAGTGTCTCCCCCTTTGAAGAGGGGAATGACCGCGGCAGCTTTCCAATCTTTGGGGATCTCAGACAATATGAAAGAGAGGTTGAACAGGCTAGTAATAGGGGTTGCAAAATTTTTGGGAAAGATAAGTTCCAGATTGTCTAGTCCAGCTGATTTGTTGGGATACAGATTTTGCAGCTCTTTCAGAACATCAGCTGTCTGGATTTGGGTAGGGGAGGCTTGGGCAAGTTTCTGCAGGGGGGTGCAGAGTTGTTGGACGGGGTAGGGGTAGCCAGGTGGAAAGTATGGTCAGCCGTAGAAAAATGCTTATTGAAATGATCGATTATCATGGATTTATCGGTGGTGACAGTGTTTCCTAGCCTCAGTGCAGTGGGAAGCTGGGAGGAGGTGCTCTTATTCTCCATGGACTTTAGTGTCCCAAAACGTTTTGGAATTAGTGCTACAGGATGCAAATTTCTGTTTGAAAAAGCCTTCGCTAGCCTGTGTATATTGGTTCCTGACTTCCCTGAAAAGTTGCATATTGTTGGCTATTCGATGCTAATGCAGAATGCCACGGGATGTTGTTGTGCTGGTCAAGGGCAGTCAAGTCTGGGGTGAACCAAGGGCTATATCTGTTCTTAGTTCTACATTTTTTGAATGCTTATTTAAGATGGTGAGGAAATTACTTTTAAAGAGCAACCAGGCATCCCTACTGGCGGGATGAGGTCAATATCCTACCAGGATACCCGGGCCAGGTCGATTAGAAAGGCCTGCTCGCTGAAGTGTTTTAGGGAGCGTTTGACAGTGATGAGGGGTGGTCGTTTGACCGTGGACCCATTACGGACGCAGGCAATGAGACAGTAATTACTGAGATCCTGGGTGAAGACGGCAGAGGTGTATTTAGAGGGCAAGTTGATCAGAATGATATCTAAGAGGGAGCCCATGGTTACGGATTTATGGTTGTACCTGGTAGGTTCCTTGATCATTTGTGTGAGATTGAGGGCAGATTGTAGGACAGCCGGGGTCAAATCAAATCCAATTTTATTTGTCACATACACATGGTTAGCCGATGTTAATGCGAGTGTAGCAAAATGCTTGTGCACGTAAAAAAACTAAAAACTGCATAGTTTCCTAGGAATGCGAAGCGAGGCGGCCATCTCTGTCGGCGCCGGAAGTCTAGCATATCCCAGTTTAGGTCACCTAACAGTACGAACTCTGAAGATAGATCTGGGGCAATCAATTCTCATATGGTGTCCAGGGCACAGCTGGGGGCTGAGAGGGATCTATAACAAGTGGCAACGGTGAGAGACTTGTTTCTGGAAAGGTGGATTTTAAAAGTAGAAGCTCTAATTGTTTGGGCGCAGACCTGGATAGTGTGACAGAACTCTGCAGGCTATCTCTGCAGTAGATTGCAACTCCGCCCCCTTTGGCAGTTCTATCTGGCCAGAAAATGTTGTAGTTGGGGATGGAAATGTCATGATTTTTGGTGGCCTGCCTAAACCAGGATTCAGACACGTCTAGGACATCAGGCTTGGCGGAGTGTGCTAAAGCAGTGAATAAAACAAACTTAGGGAGGAGGCTTCTGATGTTAACATGCATGAAATCAAGACTTTTACAGTTACAGAAGTCAACAAATGAGAGCGCCTCGGGAATGGGAGTGGTGCTGGGGGCTGCAGGGCCTGGGGAATGGGAGTGGTGTTGGGGGCTGCAGGGCCTGGAGAGTGGGAGTGGTACTGGGGGCTGCAGGGCCTGGGGAATGGGAGTGGTGCTGGGGCTGCAGGGCCTGGAGAGTGGGAGTGGTACTGGGGGCTGCAGGGCCTGGGGAATGGGAGTGGTGCTGGGGGCTGCAGGGCCTAGGGAATGGGAGTGGTGCTGGGGGCTGCAGGGCCTGGGGAATGGGAGTGGTACTGAGGGCTGCAGGGCCTGGGGAGTGGTGCTGGGGGCTGCAGGGCCTGGAGAGTGGGAGTGGTACTGGGGGCTGCAGGGCCTGGGGAATGGGAGTGGTACTGGGGGCTGCAGGGCCTGGAGAGTGGGAGTGGTACTGGGGGCTGCAGGGCCTGGGGAATGGGAGTGGTACTGGGGGCTGCAGGGCCTGGAGAGTGGGAGTGGTACTGAGGGCTGCAGGGCCTGGAGAATGGGAGTGGTGCTGGGGGCTGCAGGGCCTGGGGAATGGGAGTGGTGCTGGGGACTGCAGGGCCTGGGGAATGGGAGTGGTACTGGGGGCTGCAGGGCCTGGGGAATGGGAGTGGTGCTGGGGACTGCAGGGCCTGGGAAATGGGAGTGGTGCTGGGGCATGCAGGGGTTTAGCCTCTACATCACCAGAAGAGGAGTAGGATAACTGTACGGCTAAAGGCTGTAAGAACTGGTCGTCTAGTGCGTTCAGAACAGAGAGTAAAAGGAGCAGATTTCTTGGGCTTGGAAAAATAGAATCACGGTAGGATGTGAATACAGTGGAGGTAAACCTAGACATTGAGTGACGATGAGAGGTTTTGTCTCTAGTGGCACCAGTTAAAACCCAGTTGAGGTCACTGCATGTGTGGGGGGTGGGACAACAGCAATAGACAAGGCATATTGACATTAGGGAGAGGCATGTGTAACCTTGTGATCATAGGGTCCAATGAGCAGCAATAGGTGAGTCAGGGAGATGTTCTGTAGTCGCTACTACGCTAAGCGAGCTGGAGACACAGCGATTCAGACAGCTAGCGGGCCGGGGTTAGCATATGGGCCTTTGGCAATGTCGCAACAGAAGAGCCTGTTGAAACCACCTCGGACGATTATGTCGTCAGACCAGTCGTGATAGACCGGCGGGGCTCTGTGTCGGCAGTAATGGGTCCAGGCCAATTGGCAAAAGAGGTATTGTAGCCCAAGAATAGGCTGGTGGACCGCTTCGGCAAGCAGGGAGATGGGCCTAGTTCGAGGCTAGCTCAAGGCTAACTGGTGCTTGCTTGGGCACAGAGACGTTAGCCAGGAGTAGCCACTCAGATTGCAGCTAGCTAGCTAAGATGATCCGCTGTAAAGGTTCAGAGCTTGCGGTAGGAATCAGGAGATGTGGTAGAGAAAAGGCAGTCCGATATGCTCTGGGTTGAGATCACACTGTGCAGACTGGCAAATATTGGCCGAGCTGAAGCTGGCTGGTGTCGGGTTAACGTTGAAGACCGCTAGCAGCGGCTAACTGACTAGTAGCTAGGTAGCTGGCTAGCTTCTGATGGGGTTCCGGTTCTAAAGTATAAAAATAGCAGATCCGTACCACATTGGGTGAGGCGGGTTGCAGGAGAGTATATTCAGTCCGTAGATGGAAAGTGAGATAAAAATATATACAAAAAGAAAACAATATATAAAATGATATTTACACAGGACTGGACAAGACACAACACCCATCCGACTGCTACGCCATCTTGGAATGTGTCAACCTCTGGGGAGATGTTACTGATGTGCTTTGTGTCTGTCTCCAATGCAAAAATGAAACGTCCACACACGATTACTTCTTTACTTATTTTAGGTGTAAGTAGGTCGCATTCTGTATCATACATCTATGAAGGTTATATATTTAGAACCACCTGCTCGATAGGAATCCAATTATGTCTTGAGTGATCTAGAACGGTCTAGTTTGTTGTGTTCCGACTTATAAAACAGAAAGAATAACAAGTAATGTAAATATATTGTCAGTAATTACCAGGAAGCTTTACAACATAATTTGTTTTAAATGATGAAATGTTTGAATATTGGCCTCAGGTTATTAAGGGATGTGATTTGGATTAAACCTCAGTAAGGAAGTTTTATCATATGGAGATTTCATTCTGGTCTCTTATAAAATAAACACTGTCTTTTGCAGGAGGAAAACCGAACTTGAAGGAACCAGCGACATCCAAACCAGCAAGACGACACCTCTGCTCTCATTGTGGAAAAAGTTTTAACCAGTTAGTTAGCTTGAAAAGACATGAGAGGGTACACATAGGAGCGAAGCCACACCATTGCTCCCAGTGTGGAAAGAGTTTTAAGCGGTTAGACACGCTCAAAGCTCATGAGAGAATACACACAGGGGAGAAGCCATACTATTGCACCCAGTGTGGAAAGAGTTTTACCCAATTAGGAAGCCTGAAAGAACACATGAGACTGCACACAGGGGAGAAGCCATACCACTGCTCCCAGTGTGGAAAGAGTTTTAACCAGTCAGGAAGCCTGAAAGCTCATGAGCGAATCCACACAGGGGAGAAGCCTTACCACTGCTCCCAGTGTGCAAAGCGTTTTATCCAATTAGGAAGCCTGACAGAACACATGAGACTGCACACAGGGGAGAAGCCTTACCACTGCTCCCAGTGTGCAAAGCGTTTTACCCATTTAGGAAACCTGAAAGAACACATGAGGCTGCACACAGGGGAGAAGCCTTACCACTGCTTCTGGTGTTCAAAGTGCTTTACCCATTTAGGAAACCTGAAAGCTCATGGGCGAATACACACAGGGGAGAAGCCTTACCGCTGCTCCCACTGTGGAAAGCATTTTAACTATTCAGGAAAGCTGAAAGAACACATGAGACTGCACACAGGGGAGAAGCCTTACAAATGCTCAGACTGTGGGAAGACTTATTACTCATTACAGTCACTTAAACATCATGTACGAATCCACACAGGAGAGAATAATTACTTCTCCTAGTGTGTATATTGATATTTCACTTCACATTGACTTCAAATTCATCAGAGAACATACACAGCTCTCCCATGGTCTTATATAGTTGACTGAGAATGTTTACTTGTTTATAACATTGTACAAAGTATACGCAAACATATATTTAAATGTTTTTATTAGAAAACATGAATTGAATATGAATGTCAGTTTGAATATAGAGTAGATCAAATTCAATGTGTTTAAATTGTCATTTTTTTAAAACTCTCTGTGTGTGTTTATCTGGGTGTGTCATTCCTCCAGCACTACAGATAATACAGGGATATTTGGATGTGATGTATTTGCTCCATTGTTGGCCCACTGATGATTTAATGAAAATGTTCACAGACTCTGCAATGGAAAATTACATTTACATTTTTACATTTAAGTCATTTAGCAGACGCTCTTATCCAGAGCGACTTACAAATTGGTGCGTTCACCTTATGACATCCAGTGGAACTGCCACTTTACAATAGTGCATCTAAATCTTTTAAGGGGGGTGAGAAGGATTACTTTATCCTATCCTAGGTATTCCTTAAAGAGGTGGGGTTTCAGGTGTCTCCGGAAGGTGGTGATTGACTCCGCTGTCCTGGCGTCGTGAGGGAGTTTGTTCCACCATTGGGGGCCAGAGCAGCGAACAGTTTTGACTGGGCTGAGCGGGAACTGTACTTCCTCAGTGGTAGGGAGGCGAGCAGGCCAGAGGTGGATGAACGCAGTGCCCTTGTTTGGGTGTAGGGCCTGATCAGAGCCTGGAGGTACTGAGGTGCCGTTCCCCTCACAGCTCCGTAGGCAAGCACCATGGTCTTGTAGCGGATGCGAGCTTCAACTGGAAGCCAGTGGAGGGAGCGGAGGAGCGGGGTGACGTGAGAGAACTTGGGAAGGTTGAACACCAGACGGGCTGCGGCGTTCTGGATGAGTTGTAGGGGTTTAATGGCACAGGCAGGGAGCCCAGCCGACAGCGAGTTGCAGTAATCCAGACGGGAGATGACAAGTGCCTGGATTAGGACCTGCGCCGCTTCCTGTGTGAGGCAGGGTCGTACTCTGCGGATGTTGTAGAGCATGAACCTACAGGAACGGGCCACCGCCTTGATGTTAGTTGAGAACGACAGGGTGTTGTCCAGGATCACGCCAAGGTTCTTAGCGCTCTGGGAGGAGGAGACAATGGAGTTGTCAACCGTGATGGCGATATCATGGAACGGGCAGTCCTTCCCCGGGAGGAAGAGCAGCTCCGTCTTGCCGAGGTTCAGCTTGAGGTGGTGATCCGTCATCCACACTGATATGTCAGCCAGACATGCAGAGATGCGATTCGCCACCTGGTGATCAGAAGGGGGAAAGGAGAAGATTAATTGTGTGTCGTCTGCATAGCAATGATAGGAGAGACCATGTGAGGTTATGACAGAGCCAAATGACTTGGTGTATAGCGAGAATAGGAGAGTGCCTAGAACAGAGCCCTGGGGGACGCCAGTGGTGAGAGCGCGTGGTGAGGAGACAGATTCTCGCCACGCCACCTGGTAGGAGCGACCTGTCAGGTAGGACGCAATCCAAGCGTGGGCCGCGCCGGAGATGCCCAACTCGGAGAGGGTGGAGAGGAGGATCTGATGGTTCACAGTATCGAAGGCAGCCGATAGGTCTAGAAGGATGAGAGCAGAGGAGAGAGAGTTAGCTTTAGCAGTGCGGAGCGCCTCCGTGATACAGAGAAGAGCAGTCTCAGTTGAATGACTAGTCTTGAAACCTGACTGATTTGGATCAAGAAGGTCATTCTGAGAGAGATAGCGGGAGAGCTGGCCAAGGACGGCACGTTCAAGAGTTTTGGAGAGAAAAGAAAGAAGGGATACTGGTCTGTAGTTGTTGACATCGGAGGGATCGAGTGTAGGTTTTTTCAGAAGGGGTGCAACTCTCGCTCTCTTGAAGACGGAAGGGACGTAGCCAGCGGTCAGGGATGAGTTGATGAGCGAGGTGAGGTAAGGGAGAAGGTCTCCGGAAATGGTCTGGAGAAGAGAGGAGGGGATAGGGTCAAGCGGGCAGGTTGTTGGGCGGCCGGCCGTCACAAGACGCGAGATTTCATCTGGAGAGAGAGGGGAGAAAGAGGTCAGAGCACAGGGTAGGGCAGTGTGAGCAGAACCAGCGGTGTCGTTTGACTTAGCAAACGAGAATCGGATGTCGTCGACCTTCTTTTCAAAATGGTTGACGAAGTCATCTGCAGAGAGGGAGGAGGGGGGAGGGGAGGAGGATTCAGGAGGGAGGAGAAGGTGGCAAAGAGCTTCCTAGGGTTAGAGGCAGATGCTTGGAATTTAGAGTGGTAGAAAGTGGCTTTAGCAGCAGAGACAGAAGAGGAAAATGTAGAGAGAGGGAGTGAAAGGATGCCAGGTCCGCAGGGAGGCGAAGTTTTCCTCCATTTCCGCTCGGCTGCCCGGAGCCCTGTTCTGTGAGCTCGCAATGAGTCGTCGAGCCACGGAGCGGGAGGGGAGGACCGAGCCGGCCTGGAGGATAGGGGACATAGAGAGTCAAAGGATGCAGAAAGGGAGGAGAGGAGGGTTGAGGAGGCAGAATCAGGAGATAGGTTGGAGAAGGTTTGAGCAGAGGGAAGAGATGATAGGATGGAAGAGGAGAGAGTAGCGGGGAGAGAGAGCGAAGGTTGGGACGGCGCGATACCATCCGAGTAGGGGCAGTGTGGGAAGTGTTGGATGAGAGCGAGAGGGAAAAGGATACAAGGTAGTGGTCGGAGACTTGGAGGGAGTTGCAATGAGGTTAGTGGAAGAACAGCATCTAGTAAAGATGAGGTCGAGCGTATTGCCTGCCTTGTGAGTAGGGGGAGGGTGAGGTCAAAAGAGGAGAGGAGTGGAAAGAAGGAGGCAGAGAGGAATGAGTCAAAGGTAGACGTGGGGAGGTTAAAGTCGCCCAGAACTGTGAGAGGTGAGCCGTCCTCAGGAAAGGAGCTTATCAAGGCATCAAGCTCATTGATGAACTCTCCGAGGAACCTGGAGGGCGATAAATGATAAGGATGTTAAGCTTGAAAGGGCTGGTAACTGTGACAGCATGGAATTCAAAGGAGGCGATAGACAGATGGGTAAGGGGAGAAAGAGAGAATGACCACTTGGGAGAGATGAGGATCCCGGTGCCACCACCCCGCTGACCAGAAGCTCTCGGGGTGTGCGAGAACACGTGGGCGGACGAAGAGAGAGCAGTAGGAGTAGCAGTGTTATCTGTGGTGATCCATGTTTCCGTCAGTGCCAAGAAGTCGAGGGACTGGAGGGAGGCATAGGCTGAGATGAACTCTGCCTTGTTGGCCGCAGATCGGCAGTTCCAGAGGCTACCGGAGACCTGGAACTCCACGTGGGTCGTGCGCGCTGGGACCACCAGATTAGGGTGGCCGCGGCCACGCGGTGTGGAGCGTTTGTATGGTCTGTGCAGAGAGGAGAGAACAGGGATAGACAGACACATAGTTGACAGGCTACAGAAGAGGCTACGCTAATGCAAAGGAGATTGGAATGACAAGTGGACTACACGTCTCGAATGTTCAGAAAGTTAAGCTTACGTAGCAAGAATCTTATTGACTAAAATGATTAAAATGATACAGTACTGCTGAAGTAGGCTAGCTGGCAGTGGCTGCGTTGTTGACTTAGATGGAAAGCTACTGAGGACAGTAGCTGACTATAGCCACTCCTATCTGTCATATTTTTTACATGAGCCTAGAGGAAAGTCTTTTTCTCAGGCCTGGAGGGAAGCCAAATTAATCCACTACCTCGTCATGTAAGACTGGAAGTAAGACTGGAACATAGTATCAACAGGAACTCTTAGTTCCCTTTATCCATCTGTTACCTAAAATATAGTTTCAACACATTGACATCTGACTTTGTACAGTTGACCTTTTCATGCACTTGCAAGGCACTGATTCTTAATCTCAAGCTAAAGCAAAACATGAATCATTGTACTTTTGGCATCACAGGTGTTCCTATAATGTACAGATATCATCAAAGTTCTTACAAGTCAAATTACACACATCTCTGACACACACACTTATCCCACCAGACATGCCACTGGGGGTCTTTTCACAGTTCACAAGATTCCAGAACAAATTCAAGAAAGCGTACAGTATTATATATTGCATGGAACTTCCTTCCATCTCATATTGCTCAAATAAACAGCAAACCTGGTTTCAAAAAACAGATAAAGCAACACCTCTCCCCTATTTGACCTAAGTAGTTTGTGTATATGCATTGATATGGAGGCTACGTGTGCTTTTTACAACATGTATGTAGTTCTGTCCTTGAGCTTTTTCTTGTCTATTGATGTTCTGTATTATTGTCACGCCACAGAGAGGCTTTTTATTCTCTATTTTGGTTAGGCCAGGGTGTGACTCGGGTGGGAATTCCAATTTCTTTATTTCTATGTTTTCTATTTCTTTGTTTTTGGCGGAGTGTGGTTCCCAATCGGAGGCAGCTGTCTATCGTTGTCTCTAATTGGGAATCATACTTAGGCAGCCTTTTTCCACCTGTGTTTTTTGGGTAGTTGTTTTCTGTATAGTTGATTTGCCTTACAGAACTGTTCATTCTTCTCTTTGTTATTTTGTTCGAATGTTTTTTGATTAAATAAAAATCATGAACACTTACCACGCTGCGCTTTGGTCCGTGCCTTCCGACGAGAGACGTGACAATTATGTGTCAAATTTTGTGTTGACCGCAGGAGGGGTAGCTGCTGCTTTTGCATTAGCTAATGGGGATCCTAGTAAAATACCAAATACCAAACTCTGTTGTTCTCTCTGAGCTCAGAAATAAAGAATCTTGGTTTGACTTGGACTCCAGCAGATCCTTATATTATAATATCCACTACAACTCACCCACAGATTGCTGTTTCATGATTGTCTCAATAAAGAGTTCCTCATTCCACTTTCCTGTGGGAATTTACAAGCCTCCCACTAGTTGAATAAACGTTGTTTCCACGTCAAATTCAAATTTTCAAAAAAGTCAAATTAAAAACATCCTTAACATTGATGAACCTTCACTATCTTCATCCCTAAACTAGCAACATTAACTATTGGCTATAGTTATTCTCAATGACATCCCTGGCCTTATGAAATCCTAGCTAAATACAATGTTCCCACCACAATAACATCTGCCAAACCATGTGTATGTGACCATTAGCATTTGATTTGATTTGAACAAAACAAATCCATGTGATGTTTGATCAATGTGGAAAACGGATTGGATTTGTAAAAATCCATCTACAAAAGGTATTTTTATAAATTTTCACACAACTGGTAACCAGTGACTGGTGACATTTCGTGTTTCACCCAACTTGCAACCTAAATCCGTTTCAAAGAAATGTAACGAGGAACTGAATGTTGAAATGAGGTGGGACGGTTTGAATAAGCAGCAGGTGTTGGATCAATATCCACCTTAGTAGCTAAGTTTCCGTGGAATTTGCGACAGATTTTCATGTGAATATTCTCAAATCTGCATAAAACAATATACGCATTTTCCCACCGGAAACGTTTGCATCAAACAGATTTATTGCGGTTAAAAGTCTTTGCGTGATGACGTAGTGCACGGAATAAATGTTTTGCTGTTGAATTCCCATGTACTGAATGAAAAATGGAAGTTGAATGGGTTTCCATTGCATTTTCAACTCTACTGATGGTTTTGAAAAACCGTTGAGTTATATAACAAACGTGCTCTTGTCCCGTGCACTGTAGCCAACAGCTCACAGATACAGTGTTGGTAGGCTACCTACATGATGAGATTATTATGGATGAGAGAGATATTATTTTATTGTCATACAAATCCTGTTTCCATCAGCCCGGTCATTACTTTGGAAATTGTTGGATCAATATCCACCTTCATTATGTGGATGAAGCCTGATTTGGAATGTCTGAGTCATTCTATCTGATGTCATAATACACCCCTCTGATAGTGATACATTTGCTCCATTGTTTCCATGTCATTTGGTTTCCCACACTGATGATTTATATCTGACAGAGGGGCTTTAAAGGAATAGTATGGTGACATCTTAGTGGGGCTTGAAATTAATAGGATTATTAATCATAAACTCCTATAGCAACAATACACTGCAGCTTTGACATCAAGAAGAGAACGGGCTGATTGGTGGTGGTGCTACTCAATAGGTAAGGCTGTCCAATATGAATGTTCAATACACACAACAGGTTGATCAGTAGCCAGTCAGCTAGCTGCTACAGTCCCATATGAATGTTAAATACACACAATAGGTTGATCGGTAGCAGGTTAGCAAGCTGTACAGTCTAATACGAATGCTCAATACACACAATAGGTTGATCAGTAGGCAGCTCGCTAACACAACTCGCTAACACAACTCGCTATCAACAAAGTCAAAATGGACTCCAGGCCTGGTAGTGGCAGCAGTGCACAACAACCACTGTTTATCCGAGCTTCCTGGGTGAAAAATAATTTGGCTATATAAAGAGGGCACGACAAAACCTATTCCCCCTCAGGAGACTGAAAAGGTTTGGCATGGGTCCTCAGATCACAACGCAGGGCCAGACGGATTACCAGGATGTGTACTCCGAACATGCGCTGACCAACTGGCAACTGTCTTCACTGACATGTTCAACCTCTCCCTGTCTGTAATACAATAAATAATACAATGACAGACCCCTACATGCTTTTCTACATACTTTTCTACATGCTTTGTAAGTAGGAAACCTGCAAAATCGACAGTGCATCATATACTTGTTCTCCCCACTGTGTATAAATATATATACAGTGCGGCAAAAAAGTATTTATTCAGCCACCAATTGTGCAAGTTCTCCCACTTAAAAAGATGAGAGAGGCCTGTCATTTTCATCATAGGTACACTTCAACTATGACAGACAACCACTAGTCATGAGTGCACACAATTTGGTTTAATTTGAAGTGATCTATTTGAAGATATTTCTGTCAGAGTTGACATTGTAGGGGATAGGCTGGCTAGCCGGGTCCTCCATATTACTTCACAGCCTGTAAAAAAAACTATTCTGACATGACTTCGGCATTCTTTGGAATTCTGATCGGTTTTATGTACTGGAAAAATAGAAAAGAGAGGTGTAACTTTGCATTGGGACTTGTGATGCTATACTAATGCAGATCCATATGTTACATGTGGTTACATTTAGCTACCTTCACTTTAAGGGAGTTGTATGGCCACATTTAGATGTGAAAAAATAACAGACAGAGAAAACCATTTCTATTCTAACAGTATTTGGGTCATTCTTGAGCTCTGGTAATATTTCAGTCCCACTGACTGATTTTGTATATAAATTGAAATGTCCAGTATAATGAATTGAAATAAATATAGAATTAATTTAAACTTTATTAATTACAAAATCATATATTTTTTTATATGTCCCCCAGGCGTTTCAATTCATTTTTACTTGGGAAATTAATATTAAAATGTGCACATAATTGAATGCAAACATACATTTGTGTTATTTTGTTGAGAAAGTATTTTTATCAAATAAATGCATGATTATTGATTAAAATCACACCATGTAGCTCTGTCCCTCAGTCTACATGTAACGGGTTGTAAACCTGTGACAGGGTTGAGTTATTTACTTTATTTATGAGTATTGCATCTAAACAAATTAATAATTGAATATATTATACATTATATATTGTTTATATTCACTTATAAAACATGCTGTAATGTGTTCCATGTGAACAGAATATATATTTTAAGGCAGGTAGACTGGTGGTAGGAGAGTTGGTCAAGGCTCTTCAGTTGTTCCTTTAAGTTGCTCTGGATCAAATCAAATCAAATCAAATGTTATTTGTCACATACACATGGTTAGCAGATGTTAGTGCGAGTGTAGCGAAATGCTTGTGCTTCTAGTTCCGACAATGCAGTAATAACCAAGAAGTAATCTAACTAACAATTCCAAAACTACTGTCTTATACACAGTGTAAGGGGATAAAGAATATGTACATAAGGATATATGAATGAGTGATGGTACAGGGCAGCATACAGTAGATGGTATCGAGTACAGTATATACATATGAGATGAGTATGTAGACAAAGTAAACAAAGTGGCATAGTTAAAGTGGCTAGTGATACATGTATTACATAAGGATGCAGTCGATGATATAGAGTACAGTATATACGTATGCATATGAGATGAATAATGTAGGGTAAGTAACATTATATAAGGTAGCATTGTTTAAAGTGGCTAGTGATATATTTACATCATTTCCCATCAATTCCCATTATTAAAGTGGCTGGAGTTGGGTCAGTGTCAATGTCAGTGTGTTGGCAGCAGCCACTCAATGTTAGTGGTGGCTGTTTAACAGTCTGATGGCCTTGAGATAGAAGCTGTTTTTCAGTCTCTCTGTCCCAGCTTTGATGCACCTGTACTGACCTCGCTTTCTGGATGATAGCGGGGTGAACAGGCAGTGGCTCGGGTGGTTGATGTCCTTGATGATCTTTATGGCCTTCCTGTAACATCGGGTGGTGTAGGTGTCCTGGAGGGCAGGTAGTTTGCCCCCGGTGATGCGTTGTGCAGACCTCACTACCCTCTGGAGAGCCTTACGGTTGAGGGCGGAGCAGTTGCCGTACCAGGCGGTGATACAGCCCGCCAGGATTCTCTCGATTGTGCATCTGTAGAAGTTTGTGAGTGCTTTTGGTGAGAAGCCGAATTTCTTCAGCCTCCTGAGGTTGAAGAGGCGCTGCTGCGCCTTCTTCACGACGCTGTCTGTGTGAGTGGACCAATTCAGTTTGTCTGTGATGTGTATGCCGAGGAACTTAAAACTTGCTACCCTCTCCACTACTGTTCCATCGATGTGAATAGGGGGGTGTTCCCTCTGCTGTTTCCTGAAGTCCACAATCATCTCCTTAGTTTTGTTGACGTTGAGTGTGAGGTTATTTTCCTGACACCACACTCCGAGGGCCCTCACCTCCTCCCTGTAGGCCGTCTCGTCGTTGTTGGTAATCAAGCCTACCACTGTTGTGTCGTCCGCAAACTTGATGATTGAGTTGGAGGCGTGCGTGGCCACGCAGTCGTGGGTGAACAGGGAGTACAGGAGAGGGCTCAGAACGCACCCTTGTGGGGCCCCCGTGTTGAGGATCAGCGGGGAGGAGATGTTGTTGCCTACCCTCACCACCTGGGGGCGGCCCGTCAGGAAGTCCAGTACCCAGTTGCACAGGGCGGGGTCGAGACCCAGGGTCTCGAGCTTGATGACGAGCTTGGCGGGTACTATGGTGTTGAATGCCGAGCTGTAGTCGATGAACAGCATTCTCACATAGGTATTCCTCTTGTCCAGATGGGTTAGGGCAGTGTGCAGTGTGGTTGAGATTGCATTGTCTGTGGACCTATTTGGGCGGTAAGCAAATTGGAGTGGGTCTAGGGTGTCAGGTAGGGTGGAGGTGATATGGTCCTTGAGTAGTCTCTCAAAGCACTTCATGATGACGGAAGTGAGTGCTACGGGGCGGTAGTCATTTAGCTCAGTTACCTTAGCTTTCTTGGGAACAGGTACAATGGTGGCCCTCTTGAAGCATGTGGGTGAAGTGAAGGAGAGACCGCATGTTTTCGTTGCAGGCCGTGTCAGTGGCACTGGATTGTCCTCAAAGCGGGCAAAAAAGTTATTTAGTCTGCCTGGGAGCAAGACATCCTGGTCCGTGACTGGGCTGGGTTTCTTCTTGTAGTCCGTGATTGACTGTAGACCCTGCCACATGCCTCTTGTGTCTGAGCCGTTGAATTGAGATTCTACTTTGTCTCTGTACTGACGCTTAGCTTGTTTGATAGCCTTGTGGAGGGAATAGCTGCACTGTTTGTATTCGGTCATGTTACCAGACACCTTGCCCTGATTAAAAGCAGTGGTTCGCGCTTTCAGTTTCACGCGAATGCTGCCATCAATCCACGGTTTCTGGTTAGGGAATGTTTTTATCATTGCTATGGGAACGACATCTTCAACGCACGTTCTAATGAACTCGCACACCGAATCAGCGTATTCGTCAATATTGTTATCTGACGCAATACAAAACATGTCCCAGTCCATGTGATGGAAGCAGTCTTGGAGTGTGGAGTCAGCTTGGTCGGACCAGCGTTGGACAGACCTCAGCGTGGGAGCCTCTTGTTTAAGTTTCTGTCTGTAGGCAGGGATCAACAAAATGGAGTCGTGGTCAGCTTTTCCGAAAGGGGGGCGGGGCAGGGCCTTATATGCGTCGCGGAAGTTAGAGTAACAATGATCCAAGGTTTTACCACCCCTGGTTGCGCAATCGATATGCTGATAAAATTGAGTGAGTCTTGTTTTCAGATTAGCTTTGTTAAAATCCCCAGCTACAATGAATGCAGCCTCCGGATAAATGGTTTCCTGTTTGCAAAGAGTTAAATAAAGTTCGTTCAGAGCCATCGATGTGTCTGCTTGGGGGGGATTATAATCGAAGAGAATTCTCTTGGTAGATAATGCGGTCTACATTTGATTGTGAGGAATTCTAAATCAGGTGAACAGAAGGATTTGAGTTCCTGTATGTTTCCTTCATCACACCATGTCTCGTTAGTCATGAGGCATACGCCCCCGCCACTCTTCTTACCAGAAAGATGTTTGTTTCTGTCGGCGCGATGCGTGGAGAAACCCGTTGGCTGCACCGCCCCGGATAGCGTCTCTTCAGTGAGCCATGTTTCCGTGAAGCAGAGAACGTTACAGTCTCTGATGTCCCTCTGGAATGCTACCCTTGCTCGGATTTCATCAACCTTGAGGTCAAGAGACTGGACATTGGCAAGAAGAATGCTAGGGAGTGGTGCACGATGTGCCCGTGTCCGGAGTCTGACCAGAAGACCGCTACGTTTCCCTCTTTTACGAAGTCGTTTTTTGGGGTCGCTGCCTGGAATCAATTCCGTTGGCCTGTTTGTAAGGCAGAACACAGGATCCGCGTCGCGGAAAACATATTCTTGGTCGTACTGATGGTGAGTTGACGCTGATCTTATATTCAGTAGTTCTTCTCGACTGTATGTAATGAAACCTAAGATGACCTGGGGTACTAATGTAAGAAATAACACGTAAAAAAACAAAAAACTGCATAGTTTCCTAGGAACGCGAAGCGAGGCGGCCATCTCTGTCGGCGCCGGAAGTTAAATTATAGTGTATACATAATTTATGTATGTATGTATACACTATATGTTATTCCATTGAAACATCTAGGGAATGATGGCACCCACATCAGCAGCAGAACGACAAAGGCAGTGTCTAGCACGTCACAATGCTGACCCAGTAAAAAGGGAACAGTACCTTGAGAGAGAGATGGAAAAGGAATGTTGATTCAGGGGGAAAAAGAAAAGATCAGTGATTTATTAAATGAGAGAGACCAGCATCAGAAGTGTAAACAGTGGAGAACAGCATACAAAAGAAGCAAGGAGAGGAACGGAGCACTGAGGAACTTGACCACTAAGTCCACATCATGAACGTTGAAGAGAACGGCAGACAGGTTGGTGGCTGAGGGCCGTTATGTCAGCGATGCACAGGAGCTTTACAAAGGCCTCCATGAGACAATCACGTCAGTGAAGCTGTTCTGTGTGAAGAGTGCCGATGTTGAACGTGCGATGGAGATGATGCTAAGGGCCGTTATGTCAGTTAGATTCCGTCTCTCACAGTTCAAGTGTACCTACGGTGAGTAGAGTGGGGACCTCTGAGGGATGATCCTGTCTAGACTTGGCATCAGAGAGTATATGAGCTCTATGGCTGTTGACTATATCCCCAAAGTGAGAGACTAACAAGTCATTGAAATAGAACGGA